>NW_013668764.1:93492-96512 GCF_000517525.1 Limulus polyphemus
CACCTTCTCTCTAGCACTTCAAAATTAGAGACGGCCTAATTAGCCCTCGAGATGCTTTGAGTGAAATTCAAAACAAACCACACCAAAGTATCTTGCCTGAAAAACGCTCAATGCATATCTTATGTGATACAGCACTGTATAGTACATGACCATCACACCATACCAGCTCATACCTCTCTTACAAGAATGACCAACCACCTTCTCTCTAGCACTTCAAAATTAGAGACGGCCTAATTAGCCCTCGAGATGCTTTGAGTGAAATTCAAAACAAACCACACCAAACCAAAGTATCTTTTCTGAAAAACGCTCAATGCATATCTTATGTGATACAGCACTGTATAGTACATGACCATCACACCATACCAGCTCATACCTCTCTTACAATAATGATAAACCACCTTCTCTCGGAAGTAGATTGGCTCGAGTTTCGTCCTGACGCCCATAGCAACGAGAGTTTCATTGGAAACTCATAGGCTTTACTTTTGCCTCTCATACCAGTTGAAATCTTCTCTGTTGCAAATTGTTGATTCACTAATTTCATACGTATATAAAACACAAAAAATATGTCTGTCTGTCTGTTCGTTATCTAACTACTTCTAGGTCGCTGGGCCAAACTCAAACTTCTCGGGATGATAGTTTGGAACAAGGGGCATGTTAATGGTAGGTTGACAACCTCCTCCATCCCATTATTGCTGTTGTTGAGCATTTATTATCTCTGACGTAAGCTAACATTAACTACATTCATAGATGGCGCCACGTTCTTACACAAAAAATATTTAAAAAGCATGGCCACTATTATTGCAATAATTGATAAATTTAGCTGAAGTTTCTACTCCAACAGCTACCATACGGTTGATATGAAGAGTCGTTTCTTGAGTTATACCAATTTCCTACTTTGACCCGTGACCTTTCAACTTCGGCCTGAAAGACATTTCTGCGGCCAATAACCATCAATTAATTAATCACCTGAAACACTGTGGAAAGATATTAAGAGGTGGGTGTTGAAAGCATCCTACCGCCACTACCTCTTACTACAAAGTCATCTTGACCATTACACAGTGTATACCATGTTTTAAGTATTATGTTATGAATAAGTTGTGTGAAAGTTAGGATTTTTGTGTTATTTATCATAGCATCCACCCCACATGTTTTTAAGTTCAGAACCTGGACAAAGGACAGGTACCTCAGCTTGTGTATAATAAATCTTATATCTATGACCAACTGCGTAATGCGTCTCGAGCTGCTTCAATCCACGTCCCATAGATTGCGAGTCAAGCGCCCTAATAACCAGTCTATGCCAGGCCCCAGTTAAGTGAAAACCTGGGTTTTGGTCACCTTGCGGTGGTATAGATTTAGATGGAAAAAAATTGTGTTTAATTATTTTGGCGCAAAGTTATACAAAGGACTATCTCCCTCCTTTTGAAGTGAAAGACTAAAGGGAAAGCAGTCAGTCAACAGCACTTGCCGCCAACTCTTGGACTACTTTTATCTCTAGAAGGATATCACCATCACTCTTATAACTCACCCATGGACCTAAAGTACACAGCGCGTTTTCGCGGCAGTGAGACGCAAACCATTAATGCTCGGCTTCACAATCCGAGAATACTAACCACTTGGCCACGCTGTCATCTCATTTTGTAGTGTGTTATCAATATCATTATGACCGTTCATTCGAGACGATTCGGCTACGTATATTCTCATTTAACTATCTATCAAACAAGTTTAATGGCTCTAAGTTTTGGTCATAAGTTAAACGCAAAACTCCACGAATATTTCCCTAAGTTAACTTCCAAGTATAACCACACCTTCGACTAAAGGCAAAGCGAATTATGCAAGACCTTCTTATTCTTAGAACTCGTATGAGAATTACTGTTCTGTCAAAAGAAGCCCTAAAGGGACACGTGGAATGAGAGATAACTCTTTCTGATAATTACTTAGCAGTACGAAAGGAGGACTGGTATGAAGGACGAAAGGAGGACTGGTATCAAGGACCAATGTAAACGAATCACAGTCCTGTGAACAAGCTTAGACGCGACGTTTTATACTATGACACTTTGTGAAAGATAGAAATTACATGAAAAATAAAAGAACTATATGGAAAATATTAAATTTTTCACTAGAAATACTCGGTTCTTCTTACAAATGTTGAGATCATTTGAAATAGGTCACCGAATAATAACTGTTTGTTTGTTTTTTTGGATTTCGCGCAAAGCTACACGAGGGCTATCTGCGCTAGCCGTCCCTAATTTAGAAGTGTAAGACTAGTGGGAAGGCAGCTAGTCATCACCACCCACCGCCAACTCTTGGGCTACTCTTTTACCAACGAATAGTGGGATTGACCGTCACATTATAACGCCCCCACGGCTGAAAAGGCGAGCGTGTTTGGTGTGACGGGGAACTATCGTATGCATTAAAACAAAATAGCGTTAAACTCACCAAAACGATGGAGTCCATATGCAAAGAGTTATTGTCCGTCCATACCCCCGCTTGACCCTTATGCACGCCCCCTTATTAAAAGTTAGTCGCCTTTTTAACGCCACAGTTATAGTCTATGTGGCTAATTATTGTAGTTAAATACAAATAACTGTCGATTATAAACGTTTCGTCATCTCAAGGAAATAGTATTTAAATAATTAAACACGGAATGTTCATAATGGTTTGGTGAGTATATCGCCATCTAGTGAGGGCTAAGCTACTTAAATTCATTTTAGGCAAAAGAAATGTACAAGTTTATTTATGTTCAGGAAGATTTAATGTATTCTAATCTATTCGGATAAGATATATTATTGGTAAATATTTCATATGAGATTAGAAGTTGGCTGAAATATATTATTGGTCAAAATTTTATTTAAGATTAGAATTTGAATGAGGTATATTATTAGTCAAAATGTTTATTGAAGATTAGAATTTAGACCAAATATATTATTTGTCAAACGTTTAATGACGATAAAAATTTGTATCATATATATTATTGGTGAAAATATGAAAAGATACATAAGTAAATAAAAAATATATTTTTT
>NW_013668764.1:97340-101912 GCF_000517525.1 Limulus polyphemus
ACTTCTGGTATTACACAATTGTTACCATGTGGTACTTCTGGTATTACACAATTGTTACAATGTGGTACTTCTGGTATTACACAATTGTTACCATATGGTACTTCTGGTATTACACAATTGTTACCATGTGGTACTTCTGCACTTTATTGTAATATTCTGTTCTTAAATGATACCAGTTTCCACAATTCGAGACAGATGGTCTGCTTCAACTGTAACTAAATAATAACACAGAATGACAAACTATATGCTTTCCTTCCCCTCTCCCACCGACCCACATATACACACGAGCGCGTGCACTATTTTCACTTAGTGTGCGTATACTGTTATTCAAACCCATCTAACTTTGATTAGTTTAATTTGTTTCTAATGCCAATATCATCAATGATCAAGCTCATGGTTATACATTAGCAACTGCAAGGTAACACTACTACTTTTGACATAAAAAGTCTTTTTTTCTGATAAGTGAAGAACTTTCATTAAGAACACACACTTGATGTTCTTTGTTCTTCACTTATCAGAGCTTCCATTAAGAACACACTTGTTGTTCTTTGTTCTTCAGTTATCAGAACTTCTTAACCATGACCCAAAATAAAGATTCCAATCGTGTTCCTCCATCCCACTTTTCCAACAAAGTCAGGCAACCCTGGCAAAATACCCCCCCCCCTCAGATTATTTCATTAAATGTAGAAATAATTTTATGGACACAGCAGAAGAAAAGCAACGTGTTTGAGATAAACACAAGAATTGATTTCAATCAGGTCGAAACTAAATTTTCACCAACCTTTTCCTTTAAAGTTAATTTGATATTAGTAGCCATAGGGGGTGCGAGAGTGGTTAACGTGCCGGTCTGCGGATCTGAAGTTCCTAAGTTCACGTCGTGATGCTACTGAACACTCTCCACACACATTCAGTTGTGGTCGCATTATAAGAGTGGCAATTAATTCATTATGTTCAAAGCCCTTGTGGCAGTGGATTACGCTGACTGACTGCCCTCCCTCTCGTCAATAGTTAAAAATTAGGGAAACTATACCTGAAACTTGAAGGTTTTTAACTTGCCTATTTAGCTCATGCACGAGTAATGTGTCATTCAGATTAAAATACCAGAAGCCATTAGTAAACTTTATTCTTACGATATCAATAAAGCATTAAGTTGAACTTTAAATAAAAGCCCAAAGATAAAGCTTTTGAGTGGATTATTTATTTTTTGTTTAATTTTGTTACAACGTTTCGACCACTCGTGTGGCTATCATCAGGTAACGAACTTGAAACTTTGGTAATCTTTATCAACCTTCAATTCTAATTGTAAAACACTACAATACGCATCAAATTTGAAGTTTAGTATTGTTAATTTTTTTATCAGTTGTCCAGAACTCTTCCTTCTGACTAATAAAAGCGTCTAATTGTTCATCGTTACGAAAAAGCCAGAAAAAAAAAGAAACATTTTTACTTGCTCTACAACCGATCCAGTTTATAAGATAACTTTAACGTGGAAGGATTTGAGATTCGAAAGTACACGTCAGCGAAGGCAGTTCGCAGACCCAATGACTAACGTATTGTACGACATCATCTCACTGGTTGAGTTCTGGTTCACAAACTGTAAGTATAAGTAAGATTGGAAGGCGGATTGTCACAGTATATAACTTATTTCGAGGTTAAATAGCCTTATAACACAGTGCTGGATTTTATATGTCTGTTGTTAATCGCAAAGCTGCACTATGGGCTATCTATGCCGTGCACACTGCAGGGATCGAACCAGAATTTTGGTACATTAAGGTACTGGAGGCTACAATTCAATACGTTTATAGATTCTGGATACAATATAGGACAGAATTTAGGATTACAGTTACAGTACAGTCAGTATCTGTTTAAAGTATATTACCCAGTTTCAATCGCTGTCGTGGTCTTATGAACCTAATTACAGTTAATATTGACGAAGATGCCCAATTCACTGACTGCAGACTATTAAGTGACTAACGTTAATGAAAGTCTAGTAATTAAAAACATCACTTTAAGATTACCACCTTCAACAGTAACAGCTGAATTCTGTAAGATTATAATGAGTTAAATAAATAATTTTATGGCTCAATGCAAGACTGTTTGTTTGTCATTACAAATAGGTTACTCAATGTGGAATGGGAACGAGACTTAAAACCGAATGCACCGAAGTCTATAATTACCACTATTATAAGAGGCCTGTCTTTTTTAGTATATTAAAAACATAAAAGGCTTAACTGCGGAGTTCAACAAGTCTTTTGCCATATACATTTTTTTTTCTCTCGTTAATGAGAACTAGAAAACAAAGGTAACTTCGTTCTGGTTTGGTAGTCAGTCAGAGTTAGATCTTATGGTCAGGTGACGCAGGCAAGTGAAAGTCTGGCATGGGCCAAGGTGAACGGAAGGCGTGCCTTACAGCACGATAGCTAAATCCCCTTCGAAAGAGCCAGAAGATGATCACCTCTTCGTGGTGACTTCCTACAGTACAGGTATGTAAGTGAAGTAGTTTAGTGCCTGACCGCACTTTCTCTTTGCCATTCTGAACAAGAAGCGTTTTGTTAGAGCCACATCGCCTTTCTCCTTCGAGTCAGTTAAGAACAATCGTGCTTCGTCAACTTTTGGAGACCGTATAGTTGATACGAGTGACTGGGTGGGTGCCGAGACCCTTTCGATTTTGTGAAAGTAGCGCTCCACGAGATTTCCTACCTTCCCTGTAACCAATCTCCGGTTTTGAAGAGAGGTTAATGATGGATTCGCTAGTAGGAACAAAAAAAATGTCGATAATGGTATTTTTCTCAGTTTTGCTTTGTCTATCCAGACATTCTACTGGAGGTAAGAAATATCCTTTTTTTTTAAAGCTATTTCAGGTGACAATACTCCCATGAATATAGATGAAAAAACACACAACCGAAATGTTTTCATAATTGTTGTAATATCGTTATAATGGTTCTAATTGTTATAATATCGTTACTAAAGGTTCTAATTGTTGTAATATCGTTACTAAAGGTTCTAATTGTTGTAATATCGTTAATAAAGGTTCTATCTGTTATAACATGGTTAATAAAGGTTCCATTTGTTATAATATCGTTAATATAAATTCTAATTGCTGTAATATCGTTAATATAAATTCTAATTGTTGTAATATCGTTATAATTGTTATAATATCGTTAATAAGAGTTCTAATTGTCGTAATATCGTTAATAAAAGTTCTAATTGTTATAGTATCGTTAATAAAAGTTCTAATTGTTATAGTATCGTTAATAAAAGTTCTAATTGTTATAGTATCGTTAATAAAGGTTATAATGGTTATAATATCGTTAATAATGGTTCTAATTGTTATAATATCATTAATAAAGGTTCTAATTGTTATAGTATCGTTAATAAAGGTTATAATTGTTGTAATATCGTTAATATAAATTCTAATTGTCGTAATATCGTTAATAAAGGTTCTAATTGTTGTAGTATCATTAATAAAGGTTCTAATTGTTGTAATATCATTAATAAAGGTTCTAATTGTTGTAATATCGTTAATAAAGGTTCTAATTGTTGTACTATCGTTAATAAAGGTTCTAATTGTTGTAGTATCATTAATAAAGGTTCTAATTGTTGTAATATCGTTAATAAAGGTTCTAATTGTTGTACTATCGTTAATAAAGGTTCTAATTGTTGTAGTATCATTAATAAAGGTTCTAATTGTTGTACTATCGTTAATAAAGGTTCTAATTGTTAATAAAAGTTCAACAACTAATTATTAGTATAACTCATCTTCCTCTTCCAGTTGCTTGTCTAATACTCTTATAAAACTAAACTGTTTCATAGCTTATAATAAAACAAAAATAATTGTTCATAATGAGTTTGAACTTCAGTTAACTATATATATATATTTTTTTTTCAATGCCTTGACCAGAAAAACGGAGTTTACTGATCAGAGTATTCTTTTTAAACCACTGTAAAATTAATAGTTTATACCAAGTTATACGGAAATATGAGAAGTTAGTTTTTTGCTATTACGAAGCTTTATCATTTCATACTGTTATGATTGTATGTGGTGCTCGTAATTTTATTTAACAATCTTCTCTTAATTAGATTGATTGTGTTAAACTTGGTGGATCAAGAGTTAATGTATTATGAATTAATATATGTCCTGTTGCTATCAGTATATATGTCTCAGGTTCAAGCTCACTGGTATTTTATTCTATCCATCAGCATCAATTATAAAGGATGTCGTCGACAATGTTACAGGAACTACTGTAGAAACAAAGGATGCCGTCGACAATGTTACAGGAACTACTGAAGAAACAAAGGATGCCGTCGACAATGTTACAGGAACTACTGAAGAAACAAAGGATGCCGTCAACAATGTTATAGGAACTACTGTAGAAACAAAGGATGCCGTCGACAATGTTACAAGAACTAGTGTAGAAACAAAGAATGCCGTCGACAATGTTACAGGAACTAGTGTAGAAACAAAGGATGCCGTCGACAATGTTACAGGAACTACTGTAGAAACAAAGGATGCCGTCGACAATGTTACAGGAACTACTGTAGAAACAAAGGATGCCGTCAACAATGTTACAG
>NW_013668764.1:102736-110584 GCF_000517525.1 Limulus polyphemus
CCATACATTCTACCCCTACAATTTCTAAATCTTGAACTTTAAAGAACGGATCATGATATGTTTTCGTTACCCTAGCAAGCTCAAATAAAATAGTCCTAGCATGACCTGGTGGCTAGGGCGCTCGACTTTCAATCTGAGTGTCGCTGGTTTGAATCCCCCCTCACCGAACATGCTCGCCCTTTCAGTCGTGGGTGGCGTTATAGTGTGACGGTTAATCCCACTATTCGTTGGTAAAAGAGTTGGCGGCGGGTGGTGTTGACTAGCTGCCTTCCCTCTAGTCTTACACTGCTAAATTAGGGACGACTAGCGCAGATAGTCCTCGTGTAACTTTGCGCTAAATTCAAAACAAACAAAACCAAAACCAAGTAAAAATAGAAGGAATCAAATATATTTTAACAAAGGTTACTGTGGCGTCATTTGCAGCTGTTCAAGGTTACTGTGGCGTCATTTGCAGCTGTTCAAGGTTACTGTGGCGTCATTTGCAGCTGTTCAAGGTTACTGTGGGCACAGTCAGGTTTTGGTGTATTGGTAAGCACAGTCAGGTTTTGTGTATTGGTAAGGATAGTCAGGTTTTGTGTATTGGTAAGTACAGTCAGGTTTTGGTGTATTGGTAAGCAAAGTCAAGTTTTGTGTATTGGTAAGTACGGTCGGGTTTTGTGTATTGGAGTACAGTCAGGTTTTGTGTATTAGTAAGCACAGTCAGGTTTAGTGTATTGGTAAGTACATTCATGTTTTGTGTATTGGTAAGTACATTCGTTTTGTGTATTGGTAAGTACAGTCAGGTTTTGTGTATTGTTAAGCACAGTCAGGTTTTGTGTATTGGTAAGCACAGTCAGGTTTTGGTGTATTGGTATGCACAGTCAGGTTTTGGTGTACTGGTAAGTACAGTCAGGTTTTGTGTATTGGTAAGCACAGTCAGGTTTTGTGTATTGGTAAGCACAGTCAGGTTTTGTGTATTGGTAAGCACAGTCAGGTTTTGGTGTATTGGTATGCACAATCAGGTTTTGTGTATTGGTAAGCCGTGTGAATCTTAGGAGCAAATGACTGGTAATTTAAGGTGTTTCGCACCTTATTTTCTAAAACGTTTAAAATACTTTAAATTAATATTCACACCTACGAATCTTATCAGTTTACAAAACGAACTTGTAACTAGTTTACATCTTCCAAGATGGCCGCATCCAGTGAAATGTATTAGGTTAGGGCCTAAAATATCGTTGACAACATGTTTAACTGACGTTTCAATAACATTAAGTATTTCTAATCAATTTATCATACAACACAATATTTCAACAATTCATAATTAACTCTGTGTAGTTCTTAAACGTTATCTGTAATAAGCAGTAAAGATAAGAAATGTAACCATTTTTCACTTGACGGGCTAGGGTTAAGGTTTCGAAAAGTTTACGCTGAACTGACTACACATGAATCATGTTTAATTGCAACCACTTGTTTTTCTTTGATAATTATAAAATGAGCTTTAAAACAAGCTCGTACTTTAGTGAACGATTCAAACGACTGAGTGGTTCACCTATCCGAGATCCTGTTTACGTAAACGCTTTCAAAGAGCCTTTCCCATTTTTTGATCATGCAGATTTCCGCTCGTATTGTTAGCCGACCATGAAGCACATTCCTTGCGTTGATATTATGTCGCTGACCTAGGTCACCGAGTCAACGTAACAATGAGACTTGCGTGAAAACTTACTAGTGTAAGCTGTGTGATTTAGTTTATCAAACGACCGGACTGCCGATATCAGACTGCTCAATCGTGTCCTTTTGTTTTTGTTAAACTACTATGAATACAATAACTCTTTTTATCTGTTGGGTTAGACACTTCTCCTCGATGACATCTTGAGTAAGTTCAAAGGTAAGCGCCATTTGCAAGCTGTTCTTACCAATACACCAAAACCTGACAAGTACATTCGTGTTTTGTGTATTGGTAAGTACAGTCGTGTTTTGTGTATTGGTTGGACTCTTATTCCATGGTGCTCTGTCAACGAATGTTATATTCCTGACTCATTAAACATGTTGAAAGTTTCCCGTCAGTACAATTATCTTGGCAATGAGCTGTACACTAAATTGTCGATTCAAGTAAACCTGTTGTTTGTATATAAAACGAGAGCAAGGCGTCAGGGGCGGCTGGTCCCCCGAACCTCCCCGCCAAGAAGTACCCTTTAAATTTTTCAATTCAGATTGCACTTATCTGTTATGGACCTATGAATGTATATATATATATGCATTCAATTTTGACTTATATATATATATATTGCAAAAAACCAAAAATCTCTGACTATCGGACCTTCGGAATACTGGGCTGTTACCTAACAATGTCACGTTCAATGCTTTTATGTTATGATGTTTAGTCTTTAAAAAAATCCTATAATTTTTGTTGTTGAATGTGTGCCCCTGGAAATATATGAAAGCTTAAAAGTACAGTCAGGTTTTGGTGTATTGGTAAGTACAGTCAGGTTTTGGTGTATTGGTAAGTACGGTCAGGTTTTGGTGTATTGGTAAGTACAGTCAGGTTTGGTGTATTGGTAAGTACAGTCAGGTTTTGGTGTATTGGTAAATACAGTCAGGTTTTGTGTATTGGTAAGTACAGTCGTTTTCTGTGTATTGGTAAGTACATTCTATCAGAAGAGCTTGATTCCCAAACCCAATCCTGGTGCTTAAGTATGTGGGCTCTACAGCTAACACTATATATTGCATACAAGAAAATAACATTGGAGAAATGACGATAAACATTATCCACCCATTCATGAGATATTGCCCAATCCTGGTGCTTAAGTATGTGGGCTCTACAGCTAACACTATATATTGCATACAAGAAAATAACATTGGAGAAATGACGATAAACATTATCCACCCATTCATGAGATATTGCCCAATCCTGGTGCTTAAGTATGTGGGCTCTACAGCTAACACTATATATTGCATACAAGAAAATAACATTGGAGAAATGACGATAAACATTATCCACCCATTCATGAGATATTGCAATATTTTAGGTCATATTCTGGGGTATTGTTTTCCATAAAAAACAATCAATTTAACTGTTAAAACTTACATCTTCGGACTATTGGGTCTTTGGAGTAATGGGCCCTTGGACTAACAGATCTACACCCATTGTTTCCCGAAGCTAATTTCGAAAAAAAAAAAACGAAGTACGGGACAGGAACTACTGTAGGAACAAAGGATGCCGTCGACAAAGCTTCAACAGGTGACAACGTCACAGTAATATTGACTGACCATGGAAGTGACAAAATCGAAGACTTTAAGAGAACCACAACTGAAATTGCAACAACTGACGAATATATTACGGTGCTCAGTACTTATCAGACCAATTTTCAAAATAAGCGTAAAACAGAGATCAATTTAGAAAAAGGACCTCATTATAAGGTGGTGTTTGCTTCTGGACAACTCAATGAGTCCCACCCTCTAGATGTGACATTCCCTTTAAAAAACACGAAGAGCGATACAAAAATGTCAGAAGAAGAGACAGCGATCATCCCAGATGGCAGTTTAGATGTCTCTACTCCATTATTTCCAAATGAACTTTCACAGAAAGAAAGTAGTAACTTGGCTACAGAGAAACCAGAAACGCGTGATGAAGAATCTACAAGTGGTTTCGCAACTAATAAGGATACAGAGGATAACAACCAAGATAATTCAACTGTACATTCCGAAAGAAATTCAAGAGCACGTTTGTTGGGAAGGCGTGTCCCAGATGAAGAAGGAATTAAAAGCGTCATAGATCCTAGCCATGAGACTTTCTTTGAAATCAAAGGCAACAGGAGACAAGGAACCAGAACGGGAAGAAATAGAATAGCAGAAAACGAATTTATTACTGACGATACTTCCAGATTAATAGAAAGTCCTCTAAATACTGATGACATTTGCCCCAAAGATTGTCCAATCACCGAGGGCCAAGTCGCAGTATGTGGCACAAATGGAAAGGTTTATGATAGCCTATGTTTTTTACAGAAAGAAAACTGCGGGTGAGTTGTTTTTTCATTTATAGTATCTGATTTATTTAAATCTACACTGACAAACCGCTATCTTTCCGTGTCAATTGTATTGTTGTTTGTTTTAGAGCAAGGCCACATTAAGTTATCTGTCCCCATCGCGGGGAATCGAACATCGGATTTTAGCGTTGTAAGTCCGGGAGACAGCCATCATACACACATCGATCTGGAGGGATTTCAACCACTTATGCATTTTTACTCATTTTTAATTTGAGTAACATACTTACATTGTGATATATTTTTTGGATGTTAGATATGAGACTTATCAATCAATATTATATTTTGATACTTTAAACAGGACCCGGCATGGCCAAAGCGCTCGACTCGCAATCTGTGGGTCGCGGGTTCGAATCCCCGTCCCTTTCAGCCGTGGGGGCGTTATAATGTGACGGTCAAAAGAGTAGCCCAAGAGTTGGCGGTTGATGATTAGCTGCCTTAAGATTATATTTTGATAGTGCAGAAGTTTTGTTTCTCCTACCCGGAAGAAACACAAGAAAGAAAAATATTTTTTTCTCATGTTTTCATTATATTCTGTTTTATTTGGCACATACATTTTGAAAACATAACTTTTAAATATTTTCTTGATCCCAGTTATCTATTTTAAGAATTTGCGAATTTTAATTAGATTATTTCTTTATCTTAATGTATTTTTTCTTTAAACGTATAATTAGTACATTATTTATTAGCCTAACTAATTTGTCTTCCAGTGGAACAGCACTAAGTCTAAGGACTTACAACGCTAAAATCCGGGTGCGATTCCCCGCGGTAGACACAGCAGATAGCTCAACGTGGCTTTGTTAAGATAAACAAACCAAGTTAATTAATACTTAACTATCATATTGCCCCCCAGTGGCACAGCGGTATGTCTGCAGACTTACAACGCTAGAAACCGGGTTTCGATACCCGTGGTGGGCAGAGCACAGATAGCCCATTGTGTAGCTTTGGGCTTAATTCCAAACAAACAAACTATATTATTCTAGTAAACTCTTGAAGACTGCCTACTAAGGAATGTTTAATGACTAATATTAATTCATTTTAGTTACCAGTAAAACATTAGATCAATTCAGGTTAATACCATCATCATCCTGATGATGATAAACAGTAGCACGAACAAAATGATGCCATACGTTCCTGTCCTTCGTCCTACATCATAGAAAATTCCAGACAATCCTTGATGTTGATCCTACAACGAGTTTTCTGACTTCTAAAATTCTGTTTCCCTAGAATTATGCCCTCTTTCCCAAAGTGTTGTTTGTTTGTCTTGAGATTAGTCCAAATTAGTTCATCCTCTTGGTCTTATTCTATGCAGATGGTTAACATTATGATCCAAACCGCTAGATAGAAGATTTTCTATGGCACTATATATTAAAACTATTAAGCCTCCGACAATCCACCCTTTTCAGTATCTACACTTTGCATCAATACATTGCAGTGGGTCACCAATTATACCTGATTTAATAGCTAATGATACTCAAACACAAAATAGTTTAAAGTTAATTTGTTAGGCCTAGTCAGAAAAGTTAATTTGTTAGGCCTAATTAGAAAAGTTAATTTGTTAGGCCTAATTACAAAAGTTAATTTGTTAGGCCTAATTAGAAGGAAAAAGAAAGAAAGGACTAGGCTGATTCAACAACTGCAAAACGTGCAGTCAGTCAAAAGTCTTTTGACGAAATTTATTTAATTAGTTGCTTTTTTTTTTAATTAAATAAACAGTTATGTGTTACAATAACATTTTTCTATTGCAATCGGGTTAACCACATTCTATTAAAAATGATGTTCCAGGCCCCATGGTTGCTGTAATTTCCAAGGCAAAGAGTCTCCGCAAAGGACGACTAAGTCAATCTAGGCTACACGTTTTGACAAACTTTCCACAGACCATCCAGTGTTCATGGACATCAGCTTTTAAGACCGTGTTTAAGCAGCTTAAAGAGATAAAAGTCCATTATAACTGACTTCATACACATGTGGTCGGATGAGCTTGCTCTAATTCCAGTTTTTAAAGCTATCTTTCTCTTGAGAATAGCAGTTGATTTTGATGTATAGCTGGAAGGTTTGGCACTTTTGGTCTATGAGCTTCCACTAGC
Organism: Limulus polyphemus; assembly: GCF_000517525.1. NCBI lineage: Eukaryota > Metazoa > Arthropoda > Merostomata > Xiphosura > Limulidae > Limulus > Limulus polyphemus. Next base: position 108,843 of record NW_013668764.1, read on the forward strand.
TTTAAATATTTGTTTATTAATTTGTTAAAGATACAGCTTGATCATTTTATTTTTAACCGCGGCATAGCGGCTCATAGAATGACTCTAAATTTTTTTTAAGCACAAACTTTTAACTAATAGCTCCGTCATAGCTTGTTTCTTTGTAATTAAGCACAAAGCTACACAATGGGCTATCTGTGCTCTGCCCACCACGGGTATCGAAACCCGGATTCTAGCGTTGTAAGTCCGCAGACATGCCGCTGTGCCACTGGGGGGGGGGGGGGTGCTCCGTCATATCTTGACCGATTTAAGATGTTATTACACTTTTGGACTTAGGAGGTCAATACCCTTTCGATTGATGTATTTGACCAAACCCAAGGTCTTATAGATTAATTTACTCTAATCCTGTCTAAAATTATTTCAATTTGAGGGTAGGTTGGTAGAGATCCTGATGAGTAATAAAATCGAATTGAACAATACGCGCGCCCCACGCTTGGTATTGCTGGCGCACAAAAATATAGCTAATAAAAAAGGAAAAAAAAGTATCATACAGTAATTTACTCTAATCCTGCCTAAAATAATTTCAAATGCCGCAGCTACTGAATATTTCCTCTTGTTTTAGGTTGAATGGTTTTATTTCTTAGCCACAGCTTTAACTTTGTAGATGAGTGTAGTCTAAGAACCTGTTGCTGTTCTAAATGCTCTCTTTTCACTTCTCCATGGAGAATATTTAAGGTTCTCTTTTTCCAAATGTGTATTATTTGACCCTACATCTTTGAAAATCTCGCTATACGAATAAACTTCTTCAGAAAGGGCTGTGGCACATGCCTCCAGATCTAAGCCTATCAATGGTGGCATTGCACTGTCGACATGTTCGAGAATTTGCTATGAGCCAAATACATAGGTGCTAAGCGCGTCGCCTGTGCTGCCACAAATTCAACAATTAACTAGCATATACAAATCTCTTTTATAAAGAGTGATTGGTCCTCTATATGCATATGCAAATAAGGTAAAACCCATAAAATTTCTATTTATTAGGTTGTTTTTTAATTAGGGTTAAAAAGTTAGTCTTTTTGTAAACTAATATCTACTGAAACAAAGCTAATTCTCATTTTAAACCAATGAAAGGCAGTCAAGGTAAAAAAAAAGGGGGTAGTTATCTAAACTGACAGACAGACAGAATAATAGACAGAAACAGTTAATTGGGTTACGTACTTACTTGTACAATAGTTTGTTTGTTTGTTTTTAATTATGCACAAAGCTACACAAGGGCTATCTGTGCTCTGCCCACCACGGGTATCGAAACCCGGTTTTTAGTACTTGTACAATAGAAAAACACTGATTATACATTTCATTTGAAAAATAGAGACACATTTGTATCAAAACTTTGTAGCGTAATAATTAAAATCAATGACTTTTGGGTCTCTTACAGCAGTGACGTAAAGGTGGGGAGCTGGGAGTTTTGTAGAGGGCAACACCATCTATGTCCCTCTACATGTCTCGATATCTATGAGCCAGTTTGCAGTGAAGATAGTATTATCTATCGCAATCCTTGTATCATGCAACGCCAGAATTGTGGGTAAGTGGGGTTTATATTTAATTTATATTCGTACTTACAAGACGTGAAATCGTATTAAAGCAGTCAACACTTTTGCCGAGTACAAAAATAATTGTTAATTAATTTTAGAAATGAGTATTATCGGAAAAATGTAAAAATTGAATTCAATGCTAGGACGGTCACATTATTTAAACATTGTCGACGG
>NW_013668764.1:111584-119457 GCF_000517525.1 Limulus polyphemus
TTTCCGATCGTGAGAACTTTTTAACCTCCCCTCACTTCCAGTCATTTCAAAGATCATGCCCCTGTTTGTTATTACATGTAAAGATGCAAAATAGACTCTCTTTACTGTGCACCCCGCAAGAATCGAATCCCGAATTTTGACACGATAAGCCCTCAATTTAGTTTACCGCTGAGCCACTCTGGGGGGGGGGAGTACACACTGTTATAAAGTAAAACTTTAAGAAGCAATAACTAGCACGGTGAATGTTAATTTAAGTAAAGATTAAACGTCGACCATTTTGGTGTTCCTTGACATTCCCTCCTTGGAACATCTAGTTTGTTTAATTACTGGATTATTTTATATTAGAATCTTGTGCTTCGTATTCTAAAGCAACTTTAATTTCCTGAGAAGTTGGGGTTTATGAACCATTTCTGCATTCAAAACTAAATACCAGTATATAAAGCTATATTGATCACTTATTCGCAAACTAAACTAAAACTAACAGCAATCATTAGTTCATATATAACAACCACTACTGTTACGTGTACGTTGCAACTAAAGACCCTTTCCAACTAACATTTAATTCGCTGATATCCAGTTCGTTTTTCAGTAAACGGCACCTTTTACGACAGATGGGCTGAGTGGACAGGTAAGCCACGCCTAGGTTCAGGAAATCCGTCCCTAATTTAGAAAGGGAAAGCAAAAAGTCAACAGCACCCGCCGCCTACATGGCAACTCTTACCAAATAACGAGATTAACTGTTACTTCTATAACGCACCCAGAGGATATCACAAGGGCGAACCTTAGAACATCCGTAACGCAGCCCTATCACGCAAACCATGGCCTCCCGCTGAAATAATATAATACGGTAAAAATAAAAACAAGGAAAACAATCATAAATAAGTTAAAAGCTAACAAAAAAAAGCCATAAAAATTAAACTTGACATAGGTTGTTGATATTTTCCATCATTCTTTTGTCGAAGGTGATAACCGTTTCTTTGTTATTAAGCGCAAAGCTACGCAATGGACTATTTGTGCTCTGCCCACCGCGGATGTCGAAAACCCGATTTTTTAGTTTAAGAAGTCCTCAATTAACCACCTTGCATAACTTACAAAACCAGTAAAATCTAAGTATGACATTAGAATTATTTCCATCATTTCTCTGTAAAGTAAGACTAGAATAATGGTGCAAAAGTAAGACTAGAATAATGGTGCAAAAGTAAGACTAGAATAATGGTGCAAAAGTAAGACTAGAATAATGGTGCAAAATCAATTTCAAAGATCTCCTTCTTGTAAAGTAGTAACAATAAACAGCAATGTGTAAAACGTCCTCCAGTGAAAGAGTGGTAAGTCTGAGGACATACAATTCTAAAATCCGAGGTTTGATTCTCCGTGGTGTACAGAGGCAGACAGCCTATTATATAGCTTTGCGCTAAAACAACGTAAAAAGCAGCGAGTCATAGGACCTGCTGTTTCTTTCAGAATTCTCTCGTTAGAGCTGCACGAAAAGCTACCTGTTCATAGCCGTCCCTAATTTCGAGCTACCTGTGCATAGTCGACCTAATTTCAGCTACCTGTGCATAGCCGACCTTAATTTCGAGCTAACTGTTCATAGCCGTCCCTAATTTCAGGCTACCTGTGCATAGCCGACCTTAATTTCGAGCTAACTGTTCATAGCCGTCCCTAATTTCGAGCTACCTGTTCATAGCCGTCCCTAATTTCGAGCTACCTGTGCATAGCCGTCCCTAATTTCGAGCTAACTGTTCATAGCCGTCCCTAATTTCGAATTTTATAGACAAGAGAGAAGGCAGCTCAACTGACCGAATAGAAGGATTTGACCATCTCTCTCTTATAACGTACACACAACACTAAAGTGCGTAGGGGCTTAAGCCTCGATAAAACGGAAGTATCATATGACAACCTGCACATAAAACGGAATTGTGAAAACAATCCAAAAACTTCGAGCACTTTCATCACGAGCATACTTCCCAAGTTACAAATAACTCAATATCGACGACAATTAATAAAAACGTCCTTCATGTAACTAAGTCTCTTTATTTTTTCTTCAGCTATTTGTATCTTAACAATAATTTTCGTTTACGAAAAACCGTTCCCTTCAATGATAATATTCGGTATTAAACCCAAGATATCAAGTTTCATTTATTCACGTGGTACTGGCAAACATCACAAATATTTTACAAAAGCTATTCTTCCGTGAAAAATCTTGATACAAAAATTAAGTTTGTAAGTTGTTTTTTAAGTTGAAAATAATGTTTTGTTTGAAATATAGATGGCGCCAGACGTCTAAAATTAGAATTATCCACAGTTTATAATATTTTGCTAATATATATATATGTATCTGTTATATAAATCGAACGTAAGTCTTTACAGAAGAGATATTTTTTTAAATTCCATCCTTATGTTCGTTCAAAAAATAACACATTAATGTAAAAAATAATAATATAGGGACTGACCACGATAACATAGATTTTAAATTCACAATTCCAAGCCCAATAAATTTTTGGATATTGTTACCAAAGCTGTCAATGCCTCATTTTCCCTCCATTTAAGTTCGATATAGTCGCTTTATTTTTTTCCTTATCGAAAAACCACAATATATCTGTTAATCAAAGAGGCGTTTTTTTCCTGTAAGAGAATGGATATTTGTCTAGAAATATGGTTGCTATTTTTTTTTCTCGTAATATGCTGTGAAAATGAAACTTTCTTTGACTATTATGGTCACACAATAATTTACTTGTTACAGGAAAGAAGTGAAGACCCAGGACCTTAAAAACTGTTATATCCAACACAGAGGTAGGAATTTTCTTTAATATTCCGTTTATAATGTATTTCTTTTTTACCTTAAAAACCTGTTATATCCAACACAGAGGTAGGAATTTTCTTTAATATTCCGTATATAATATATTTTCGTTTAGTATATTTGGTATAAATGGTGTAATTATTAAGTTAGAAATACCTCCAACAAAATGTCTTTTTATGCCACGCTTTCAATCTAACTTTTGAATGTCTTACAATGTGATTATTAAAAGCGTTATCCAACTGGAAAAATTCATTTTTTTTACTTACTTTATTTAAATATTCTTATTGCATAAGTGAGTCCCATGTAACAATCTGCATATGAACGGAAGTATCATGTGACAACCTGTACACAAAACGGAAGTATCATATGACAACCTGCACATGAAACGGAAGTATCATATGACAACTTTCAGATAAAATGAGAGTATCATATGTAAATATGCACATAAAACGGAAGTATCATATGACAACTTGCATATAAAACGGGAGTATCATGTGACAATCTATAGATAAGCCGGGAGTATCATGTGACAATCTGCATATAAAACGGAAGTACCATATGACAATATGCACATAAAACGGAAGTATCATATGACAATATGCACATGAAACGGAAGTATCATATGGCAACTTGCACATAAAACGAAAGTATCGTATGACCCTCTGCAGATAAAACGGTAGTATCATATGACAACCTGCACATAAAACGGAAGTATCATATGACAACCTGTACATAAAACGGAAGTATAATATGACAATCTGCACATAAAACGGAATTATCATGTGACAATCTGTAGATAAGCCGGGAGTATCATATGACAACCTGCACATAAAACGGAAGTATAATATGACAATCTGCACATAAAACGGAATTATCATGTGACAATCTGTAGATAAGCCGGGAGTATCATGTGACAATCTGCATAAAAAACGGAAGTATCATACGACAATCTGCATAAGAAACGGAAGTATCATACGACAACCTGCATAAGAAACGGAAGTATCATACGACAATCTGCGTATAAAACGTTAATATCATATGACAACCTGTATATAAAACGGAAGTATCATATGACAACCTGTACATAAAACAGAAGTATCATATGGCAACCTGCACATGAAACGGAAGTATCATACGACAACCTGCACATAAAACGGGAGTATCAAAACAATCCAAAAGGTCCGATCTCTTTCATCACGAGCATCCTTGTTTGTTGACATTTTACAAACATTTACCCATTGAAAGCTTTTAGCTCAAATTATGGATTGCTTTTATTGCTTCCTCCATTGTGCTATGTAACTCATACTGAACACTAAGGGAGTGACAATAATTTTATGGTGCCAAAACTAAAAATCTTACATGTGCAATATTACATGAAATTGTAACTAGCAAGTGTACCATTGTTCATTTGTATGTTTGGTTTTGAATATTTGCGCAAAGCTACTCAAGAGGCATATACGCTAGCCGTTCTTAATTATGAACTGATAGACTAGGTGAAAGGCAGCTGCTCAACAGCGCCTACCGCCAACTCTTGATTGACGAAATAATGAGATTTAATCGTTAGTCTTATAACGCACTCACGGCATCAAACTACGTCGTGCGATATATTCTTTTTTGTTGTTGTGGTAACAGGATTCAAACATGGACGCGCATACCCACACTTTTAAATTATGTCTTTTAATTCATAATATCGTGAAGCATAAGAAATAGGTATTAAAGTTTCTTTATAATTATTTTCAAAATACCAACACACGTGATTATTTAATGTAATAATATTCTACGTGATGTTAAATTTCCCAGAATTCCGCAGTTACGATCCTTGCCCTCAACAATGTCTCGAGGTTTATGATCCAACTTGTGGGTCAGACGGTCGTGTGTATTTCAACGAATGTTACCTGCGGAAGAAGACTTGCGGGTAGGATTTTATTTTATTTTTTGTGTTATTGAATCTGGTAAATATTTTAAAGCTATTTTCAGTTTTCCTTATTAGCTCCGTCAAAAAAAAAAACACCGTACAGAATATAAATGTAACTATGAGTACTAGTCTACCCTGATGAGTGAAACTTTAGGGCTTAGCCAATATAAACTCCTTCTTTGCTGTAAAATTGCTATGATTTTCACTCAGTTTATTCCATTTTTCAGTCTAAAGATAGAAATGTGTGGTTTCTACACGTTGATTCTCCAGCAATGTGTGGTTTCTTCATATTGATTCTCCAGAAATGTGTGGTTTCTTCACATTGATTCTCCAGAAATATGTGGTTTCTTCACATTGATTCTCCAGAAATGTGTGGCTTCTTCACATTGATTCTCCAGAAATGTGTGGCTTCTTCACATTGATTCTCCAGAAATGTGTAGCTTCTACACATTGATTCTCCAGAAATGTGTGGTTTCTTCACATTGATTCTCCAGAAATGTGTGGTTTCTTCACATTGATTCTCCAGAAATGTGTAGATTCTTCACGTTGATTCTCCAGCAATGTGTGGTTTCTTCACATTGATTCTCCAGCAATGTGTGGTTTCTTCACATTGATTCTCCAGAAATGTGTGGTTTCTTGACATTGATTCTTCAGAAATGTGTGGTTTCTTCACATTGATTCTCCAGCAATGTGTGGTTTCTTCACATTGATTCTCCAGAAATGTGTGGTTTCTTGACGTTGATTCTCACGTTTATCAAATCCTCTTTTTTTTTCATTATCATATCTTAATTGTAATTTTAACCTTTTCATAACTCTCTCAAATATTTCATGTTTTCTTCTAAGCATTTCTCTCAAATAATTCGTTCACTTCTACAAATTTCTGTTTTGTTTTGAATTTCGCGCAAAGCTACACGAGGACTATCTGCGCTAGCCGTCCCTAATTTAGCAGTGTAAGACTAGAGGTAAGGCAGCTAGTCATCACCACCCACCGCCATCTCTTGGGCTACTCTTTTACCAACGAATAATGGGATTGACCATACCATTATAACACCCCCACGGCTGAAAAAGCGAGCATGTTTGGTGGGACGGGGATTCCCCTCAGATTACGAGTCGAGCTCCCTGGCCATGTTAGGCCTCACTTTTATAAAATAAAGGGTGCATTTGTGTCATCCTATCTTGGTGTGTAGAAAAGGCACGTTTTTTTGTTGTTGTTGTTTTGTTTTTATTTTTCTTCCCTTTGAAATAAAGTTCAATTTTGGGCGTTAACTCCAGAAAAAATAGCATTTTAATCTCATTTTTAAGAATAAGAATACGATTGATATTTATGAAAGGTTAAAATCATAAGCTCTTAACTGTGTTTAGATAAAAAGTAACTTTCGATTTTTCCGGATTAGGTGGCCATTTTTTTTTCTGTTAATTAATTCATGTTAATTTATGGAATTTTACTAGAGAGGGAATTCGGGTAGTGGATATGAAACAGTGTGTGCAGGTTCGAGACTGTCCCCGGATTTGTGTACCGTTTCCTGAAGTTGTATGTGGTTCGGACGGTAAACTATATCTGAACGAGTGTCGGCTTCTCCAGAAGAACTGTGGGTATGTGATTTATTCTATATTTCTGGAGTTGTTCTTCTACCTTAACGTCAGTTTAGAGCTAAGTCTCGAATGTTGTAATATTGTGACTTTATTACAGAGTTGAAATAACGACATGTACAAGAAAGACAACCGAAAATACTAGTAAAACTCGTGAAAGTTTTGTATTTTGAAGTGGGTGATTATAAAATCACAAAATTACGTATTCAGTAAATAAAATAACAGATTTATTAGAAATATTAGAACTTTAATTTTAATATATTCCGATTAAAGGTTTGATTATGATTTATTTCAGAATAAGGTATTTCATAATCGTTTACTCTGTAAATCAAACTTTATATTATTTTATTCTTTAAATCAATTGATGTTTATATTTGATAGTACGATATAATAATGACTTAATATGTATAATAAGGTATAATGGTTATTTCGAATAAAAAAAAATTGTTGAATATTGAGATTTGATATTGTGTTAATCCAGATAATGAGGTTTAATTAAAATCTGGTAGTATTTTGATCTGGATAATAAGGTTTAATAATACTTAAATCTAGAGAACAAACATATTTAAATATGAATAAAATATGTATCAATATTTAACTTTTGATAATAAGATTTGCTGAATAATACGATCTTGTAATTTTTTTAATCTGGATAAATAAGGTGAAATAATACTTAAAACTGACTAACAAATTGTATTTGTAGTTAAGATTTATTACAGTTTTATAATAGGTTAAAAAAAGTTAATCATAATTTAGTTTAGGATAATATAACTTCATAAATCTTTATTTTTTGTTAATAATTATTAATTGCTGCTTTTCAGAAAAGATGTAAGGGTCAGACCAGACAGTTTTTGTGGAAAACAAAGTTAAGTGAACTGAAGCACTTAATAACGGCTATATTTGGATTTACAGTTTTAAATTGGAATTGATAAACTTTTTCTTTCATTAGAAACTATATATTGCTTGTAAAATAACATACATATATATATGCATATGTATTCAAACCCCCAGAATGTATAAAATAAAAGTTTTTTTTTATATGGTCTGTTAAAAACTTAATAGCTGTACAGCAATTATCCAATTCAATATTTTGTGAATAAAGATAAAACAAGTTGAAAAATCAACTTTTTCAGGAATGAAGTGATAAACCAAGTTGGTAATTAATGTAGCCTCTAGTTTCACGAGCTAATTATTAATGTTTTATCTTTAATAAATGAAGTGATAAACCAAGTTGGTAATTAATTTAGCCTCTAGTTTCACGAGCTAATTATTAATGTTCTAGCTTTACTAAATGAAGTGATAAACCAAGTTGGTAATTAATTTAGCCTCTAGTTTCACGAACTAATTATTAATATTTTATCTTTAATAAATGAAGTGATAAACCAAGTTGGTAACTAATTTAGCCTCTAGTTTCACGAACTAATTATTAATGTTCTAGCTTTAATAAATGAAGTGATAAACCAAGTTGGTAATTAATTTAGCCTCTAGTTTCACGAACTAATTATTAATATTCTAGCTTTAATAAATGAAGTGATAAACCAAGTTGGTAATTAATTTAGCCTCTAGTT
>NW_013668764.1:120457-125858 GCF_000517525.1 Limulus polyphemus
TAATAAATGAAGTGATAAATCAAGTTGGTAATTAATTTAGCCTCTAGTTTCACTAACTAATTATTAATATTTTATCTTTAATAAATGAAGTGATAAACCAAGTTGGTAAGTAATTTAGCCTCTAGTTTCACGAACTAATTATTAATATTTTATCTTTAATAAATGAAGTGATAAACCAAGTTGCTAATTAATTTAGCCTCTAGTTTCACAAACTAATTATTAATATTCTAGCTTTAATAAATGAAGTGATAAACCAAGTTGGTAATTAATGTAGCCTCTAGTTTCACGAACTAATTATTAATATTTTATCTTTAATAAATGAAGTGATAAACCAAGTTGGTAACTAATTTAGCCTCTAGTTTCACGAACTAATTATTAATATTTTATCTTTAATAAATGAAGTGATAAACCAAGTTGGTAATTAATTTCGCCTCTAGTTTCACGAACTAATTATTAATATTTTATCTTTAATAAATGAAGTGATAAACCAAGTTGGTAATTAATTTCGCCTTCGTTTCATACGTGCTTAATAATCCTGAAAAAATATGTATATCACAAACAACGACGACATCAGTTTTATTACACTTGGAAAACATATTCAGGTTCATTCATTACAATTAAGGCCTAGCGCATTAGGGATATGGGACTCCTTCTTAAGGTTGAATTTCAACCTCGAGGAATCCTAGGTTTATTATCCAAAATCACTCTCGTTATCGGGATTTTTGAATTTAGACTTACCTTAATAATAATGTGTTGAGTATTGGCCTTTTTGATTCTTCTGAAATAACTGTGTTGTGTTTATTAGAAAAATATTTCAGAAAGATACAATAAAACACACAGGTTATTTATCAGTATTCTTGTAATAAAAACGGCCCACGTGGTTAATTAGTAAACTAGAACTCTGAAGAACTTTGGTGATACAGTGTCTGGCTTAACTTGTTAGATTGTTTTTTGTTTTTATTCAACAAGTGCTTCTAGTTAAACATTCATAAAATTAGTTGTATTGTTCGTGTCGCGTTTATGTGCCGTATTCAGAATTTGTTAGTCGTGATGATATTGTTAAGACTAAAAAACACACTTATTTATGGACTTCCTCTTTCTATTGCCATCTAGTGAGTCATTATGAAAGCTTAATGGGTCATTTTTGTTTTATTTAATTAACTAACAAACATAAATCTGTGTTAAATATATCACATCTTCTCCGTGTTTTTGACACTTTCAAGTAAAATGTAACAAACTTACACACTCACGTATACATATCATTTAAGTACGCTAGAAACATTTTTTAAACGGTCTACATTAGAAGGTGGAATCTTGACTAAATATGGAGCAACAGCCAATTTCGATGACGAGGAACCCACTTTGAGACTAATAATGGCTGGAGACGGCTTGAATGGGTAATGAAGAAAAACTTTAATATAAGTTTAACATAACAGTAAATGTACAACGTTTCGACAAGGTTTTGTCATCATGTTAAACTTATATTAAAGTTTTTCTCCATTACCCATTCAAGCCGTCTCTAGCCATTATTAACAGCCAATTTGTTTGTTTTTCTCTTTACCACAAATGTTCGACAATAACTAAAGGCATTTCATGAAAAAATAAGATTCATATGCAGAAAACTTTTACCTGACACATTGTTCGAGTTATCTCTTGAATTAAATTAAAACAAATAATATAATAAGCTTCTGATCTCGCGTCTATAATGGTCAAATTGAGAGAAATGTGGAAAAACATCATCTACAGTGTATGTGAGTTTATTACAAAGTTTAGGCCTACCAGTTTCTAACGGTTTACCAACTTGGGGCATTCTAAACACATTTTTCAAAGCATTATACCAAATAAATAAAGAGAGTTTGAGAGAATCCTTTCTTCTCTTTGTCCAGCCCAAGTGACGAGTTCTGGAACTGAATGAAAACCTCTTGGGCAATGACTTGTAGGAGACAAAAGTTAGCTGTAAAGTGCTATTTTTACACGCTTCTGATTCTGAGACCGTAGTGAACTAGTGAAAGAGAGACTGCCAAAAAACATCTGCAGTAATGCTTCGTCGGTTATCGCATTTCAACTGTAACTTAAAAAGAAAATATTGTTTGTGCTTCTAACCAAAGATACCTATCTAACATGACACAAAATTACGTCTGTGGTATTTATAGGTTCAGTGATTTCCTTTTGATACGATCCACAGGATATCAAGAATGTTAGCACACAAAAATATTTAAAGGAGTAAATATGAATTCAATTAAATTTGATAAAGAAAAAAAGATTAGAAACAGAGGCAAACTATTTTATCCAAAACTCGATGAAAATTAAGATTGTATAGTAAGGGATTGCAGCTTAATAAGAAGCTCACGTGATACCATAGATGAATGATGCAGAACTAAGATGAAAGGAGCAGCCTATAATACTTGTTTGAACAACGTTATGTATTTAAAATTAATCACACTTGCACTAAATAAGACAGAAAATACCTAGTACCAAATTAGCAAACAAGCTAATAAGTGTAGTTTTATTTAAATGGTAAAGAAATGGGGCCAGGTGGTTAGGGCGCGCGACTCGCAATCTGCGGGTCGCGAGTCGAATCTCCGTCCCACAAAACATGCTTGCCCTTTTTCAGCCGTGTTTGATCATGCCGCATCATTATTATCCATTCTGTCATATTTGATCATGCCACATCATTATTATCCATGCTGCCATGTTTGATCATGATACATCTTTACTATCCATTCTGTCATATTTGATCATGCCACATCATTATTATCCATGCTGCCATGTTTGATCATGCCACATCATTATTATCCATGCTGCCATGTTTGATCATACCACATCATTACTGTCTATGCTATTATGTTTGATAATGCCACATCATTATTGTCCATGCTGCCTTGTTTTATCATGCTACATCATTATTATCAATGCTGCCATGTTTCATCATCCCACATCATTATTGTCAATGCTGCAATATTTAATCATGCCACATCATTATTGTCCATGCTGCCATATTTGATCATGCCACATCATTAGTGTCCATGCTGCCATGTTTGATCATGCCACATCCTTATTGTCCATGCTGCCATATTTGATCATGCCACATCCTTATTGTCCATGGTGCCATGTTTGATCATGCTACATCATTATTTTCCATGCTGCCATGTTTGATCATGCTACATCATTATTTACCGTGCTGCCATGTTTGACCATGCTCTATCTAACAACCATGTATCTTAACAATAGCTCATCTAAAGACCTATAGCCGTCATTTCCAAAGTACACTACTCCTCTCTTTAATCCATCTAGTGTACAAGGGTGAAAGTTCTCCAGTGCTCATTTCAAAAGTCCAATCATACAAAATTATATAGGTGCTGCATCTGGCAACTTGAGTGGCATGACTTCATATGGCAGAGTGTGAATATCCATTTCATTCTCCAGCTACTTGTGGTATGCGACATTGAAATGGATATATCATGGAAGCAACTTGTGTACGTGACTTGACTGCCTTTCTAGATGAAGATCCTTCTTGATTATGTTGCTTAAAGTTGCCTGGAATGCATGGACGTCTTTTGCTACTTACATTTGTGTTTGTTCATTCTCACTTGTTAAAACATGCCGTGCTTTTCTTAGCACAGCTGGGTTACAACATGTTGTAGCTCTCTTTCTGGAAGTTACAAATGTCCCAAGAAAGCAATTATGAATGGTTGTTTGTGGTTTGCTGAAACCCTACACAACTGGTTATCTGCACTCTGTCTACTATATGTTTCAAACCACAATTTTTAACGTATAAGCTCTCGAGTTTATCGTTTAGCCACTAGTGGGGTATTAAGATAAGATTAATATTTCCTGCATTCAGCACATGTGGACTGAAATTGGGCTAATGGTTAGCATGTGGATCTGAGATTTAGCTCCATGTTACTGCTAAAACAAAATCATTACTGAAAAATCAATGTTCTTTTTAAGTTTGCACACATATATAGAGCCACAGTGAGGCCACAAAATAAGACACATTTAAAGTTGAACACTAGTACTCTGAAAGTTACCAAGAACTTCTTGTACAGATCTTGACCTTTGTGTTGAAAACTCTCTTCTACATCAAGAAACCCTTGCAAAAGTAGGTTCCGCAAATTAGCCAGAGTACGTGCGATTACAGAAACTTTACATAACCAGGGATGCAGCTGTATTTAATTCAATTGTGCTGAGAACCTCTTGAAAAGGTATAAACTTGGCCACTACGTACTGGTGACACAAAGGGCAAAATGGTGAATGAAAAGAATAGTGAGGAATTCCAGAGGACAGGCAACCAATCAACTCCCACATTCGATCAACAGTGATAATATCTTCATCTCATCTACTCAATTCGCGTGCATGGAGTTGCACCAGATGTCACACTACAACCTCATACCACTAAGTAAACTAGTGATGTTGGAATACAGAAGGAAAGTGTGATTGCATTGATGCTGGTACCATCAAAGACTGGGAGAAGATCCTTTGATCGACTCAATCCATATTCATCATATATTGTATGAACGAGTATGAAGAATACCTCGTAAGGCACGAGGCTCAAGTCATATGATGCTTAGAGTGCAGATGAAGATGTGACTGGCGTAGGGCAGTTTTCTTGGCATGATTTCAATATCTTAACCTTACTTTACACCCAAAGGAAAGCCGATTAAACTGCCAAGCCTACCTTTATCACATATTCTATTCAGAGTAACCCCAATATGTTTGATGTATATCTTAATTGTAATATTAATATTCTCTTCCCTGGAGCTTGGTAATAGTCTGTGTCAACAATAAGCCAACTGGATGCTACCTTGTTCATTACTGGCTATATATTTCTCAGTAACAGTGTCCAGTACGTGTATTCAAATGTAATGTCTTTACATTTTTGATGACAGCAACATAGACTCCTAATAATCTAATTTATTGAAAGTGAGCGGTGTAATAATTATTTCTACATAATATCACACAACATTGAGCAGACTTTATCATGTGATCAAGTTTGCAAAAATATATAAATAAATTTTCCTATAAAAATGACAAAATTAGAAGAAACAAATAAAACAAGGTCTAGCTAGCGATCCTGCTGAATAGTTAAATGTATGTTGCACCTGTCTGTGAACTAAGAATTCAAGAACGATCGATTCAATATCTTCATTACATCTGTTAAAAATACACGTAAACGAATCTCTTCTTCATAATCATCATCGGGATTCGGTCCATGTTTTGAACCAGTAAGGGTCAGGTTCAGCGTTGACCTCTTCCTCCCTCTCAGGAATTGTTATTTTGTTTGCACTGTTACTGAATTTTTAGGTAATAACCCTTGTTATGTTGTTGCATTACTCACAGTATGTTAAATTTTGTCCATTGTCCGCATTTACAGAGCGATCGAAAAAATATTCCTACGTTG
>NW_013668764.1:126800-131272 GCF_000517525.1 Limulus polyphemus
CGCATTTTTAATTAACATACCATTTTCGCGCCACATCCAATTTATAGGGTAATATTAACTTGTATATTTTCACTAGCTTCACTTATGTATGATCGCACTATTAGTCCGTGTTCACAATACAGTTCCACTTAGCAGTTTTATACACAGGCCCCCCCCAGTGGCACAGCGGTATGTCTGCGGACTTACAACGCTAGAAACTGGGTTTCGATACTCGTGGTGAGCAGAGCACAGATAGCTCTTGTGTAGCTTTGTGCATAATTAAAAACGAAACAAACTTATTCACAGACACATAATCCTATTTTTACATACAAAACCATTTTTAAATAGAACTACGTTTATCTCTAGGATTTAGTTTAGCATTGTTTGCCTGTAAGATTCTTATTTATGATGTTCAGAGGGGAGAGTTACTTGGGGCTGGGTTCATCTACTTTGCTCATCAGTCCACTTTTTTTTAAATATTCTTCTAACTGTATTGAAGCGAGTTATCCAGGAGTCCGTCCGATAGTGTTGGCATATTTGAGAAAGTTATGTAGAAACATTGAGTTTGTAGATCGTGGGACTCGATATGCTTTAAATAAAATATAATTTTGTATTTTGTTTTCGATACATTGATACAGACATATTCTACGACTGGTCTTACGTATGTTCTGAAAATTTTAGTATGTTTTCTCGTTAAGCTATGTGGTCAGAACACTAACGTAACTTACATTTTTCTAAATTAAAATATTTTCCTCCCCGGCGGGGAATCGAACCCCGGTCTCCCGCGTGACAGGCGGGGATACTCACCACTATACTACCGAGGATTAAATAAAAGCTTTTACCACACTATATTTGGTCTTGTTAAAAGCTAGTCTTCTCTTATTTAATAGTGAAAAACTAAATGGAAGGCAGCTGATCATGACCACCAATTCTTGGGCTACTCTTTTACCAAAAATAGTGGGATTGATCATCACTTATAACGTCTCCACGGTGTACTTGGATTTTTTACTTATAATATAGTCGTGCTGATAACATTCCAATTAACTCCTAAAATGTCTTAGAAGGTATGCTAGACGAAAAAAAAATCCGAAGGGAATCGAACCCCTGATTTTAGCGTTGTAAGTCCGAAGACTTACCGTTGTCCCATCGGAGCCTTTTTTATATACTGTTAGAAAATATTGTGGCTCTCGAAATGTTTTGGTTTTAGACAAAAAAAAAAAGCTCTTCTTTGAAGGGTTGCCGACCACTGGACTAGAGAGAAGACTAGAGTCAACACCACCCACCGCCAACTCTTGGGCTACTCTTTTACCAATGAATAGTGCGATTGACCGTTACATTACAACGCCTCCACGGCTGAAAGGTTTGTTTGTTTGTAATTAAGCACAAAGCTACACAATGGGCTATCTGTGCTCTGCCCACCACGGGTATCGAAACCCGGACTCTAGCGTCGTAAGTCCGCAGACATACCGCTGTGTCATTGGGGGGGGGGCTGAAAGGACGAGCATGTTTGGTGGGACAGGGATTCGAACCCGCAACCAGCAGATTGCGAGTCGCACGCCCTAACCACCTGGTCAAGCCAGGCCACCGATACGTCATATGACCACTAAGTGCTTAATATGTTAATTTTGCCTTTTTATACAACAAAATCATTTCACTCACTTCTATTTTACCTTATTTCAACCGCAGTAGTATTTCATTATTTTAAGTTTTTTTGATAACTTTCAATTACTTATATGTGTAAAATATGAACTTACAAGAAGCATCAGTGTATAATACTTCGTACAATAATTTATTACAATTTACATTAAAAATCCTGAATTACGTATTTAATACTGTAAAAAAAAACAGTAAACATAATAATAATAATTGTTACGTGTACATAAATATTATTTAAATAGCATACAGCCTTGAGATGTTGGATAAGTTTCTTGTCAATTATATAAATATCTAAATAAACGTCAACACGAGAGACAGTAGGCCTAGCGTCATTCGTAAAGGGTGAGTAATTTTCTGTACATTGCACTTTGACCTATATTTGTCAAAATCTAAAAACGTCTTCATTTTTGTAATAAATAAAGTAAAATCCAACTCACCCTGTACTCATGTGTCATCACAATCACTCAACTGTTTTTGAGTTATCAAAATAACAGATAAAAAATAGATTAGCCTTACGTTTAACGGCCATTAATGTTCCCTCTACTGGAGATTTCTGAAAAGAATGCAAATATTTAAATCCATGGAGAGTACGAAAATAACTATTTCATAGAATTTTAAAGCAAATTAGTTTTCGTGTGTCCCCCGGTGGGACAGCAGTAAGTTTCCTGACTTATAACGCTAAAATCTGGGGTTCAATTCCCCGCGGTAAACACAGCAGCTAGCCCAATGAGACTTTGCTCTAAAACAAACACAAACTTTTTCGCATTTAGTGTTAAAGTATTTTGTTCGCTGGTGAATGCTAAATATAAATGCTTGGATTTTAAAACATAAGAGCCTATACAAACTGATAGGGCGTGGCCCAGTGATTAGTGTGTTGGACTGTAGATACGAGTGTCTATGCTTTGTGTCTCGTTGCCTGAAACTGAAATTGTGTTTTGTAAGCACTTTAGGATTATGGATGCGTTATAAGAATTATAGTCAAATCACACTATTCGATAGGAGTAGCCAAAGAGTTGACGATGAATTCTGTGGACTAGCTGTCTGTCACTGTGAGCATCATCTTTGTATTTTTATTTTACTGATATGTAATGTATCAGTTTGGTTGCTATTACCTTCTGTGTTCCTATATGACGTCATCTTTGTTTTTATTCTATTCTATTGTTTGTTTGTAATTAATCACAAAGCTATACAATGGGCTATCTGTGCTGTGCTCACCACGGGTATCTATTTACTGTGTAATGCCATTTTCTGCGTTGATATACAACGTAATTATTATTTTATATATTACTTCTTATATATGGAATGATGTAGCTTTTCGTTTAAAGTGTTGCTACAGTAAGTAAGTAACAGCTTGGATGTTACAGGTTCCTGAGCTGATATATAACGTCATCTTTATTTTTCTGTTACCATAGAAACTCCTTCTGTCCTGTGATTTACTCCTCCATTTTTAACAGCCACTTGTCTGGTTAAAAGTTTTTTTTTTGTATTCCTTGGTAATATGACCCTTTAAGTTGTAATTGGAATATTTCTTCTGTGGTTTATCTCTTCGTTAGTGTAACCAGTTGTGTAATTAATTATTTAAGTTCTTTTAGAATTACATCAGATGGAGTTGGTGTGTCCCATAATTCCTGGATGGTGATTTTATTCCATTTCCATCACCAAGCGAACAACTTCCTTTAAAGATGTACACCTAATTTGCTTTAGCCCAGTTTACGTATCTTCATCTACTATAGCAATTTATGAGTTGATCGTTTCACAAGGAATTGGGCAAACCTTGCCACATCTTCAGCAAGTTCGTTCATGGTATATCATCCTTCCTCATTACTTTGCTCCTAAACTAAGCTTTAACATTTTTGTTCTTCTGATTTTACACTTCAAGTATGTTTGATAAGGTAGCCATTAATGCCTCGTAGTTGTTACAGGTTTCGTTGGAAGGATGTGTAATATTGTTAAGGCTGGTCCTTTTAATGCTCCATTAGACGTTCGCCCCCCCCCCTAGTGGCACAGCGGTATGTCTGCGGACTTACAACGCTAGAATCCGGGTTTCGATACCCGTGGTGGGCAGAGCACAGATAGCCCATTGTGTAGCTTTGTGCTTAATAACAAACAAACAAACAATTAGACGTTCATATTCTGCCTGAACAGATTCAGTGCATTTGTCGAAGTTTTAGGTATTTATGAGATACTATTCACGTACTAAATTCAGCAGAATACACTTATAGGTCATGTTCTGAGACATTTACATACTGTGGTTGTAATCACGTAAAAATGGCCGGTGTATTAAAGGTCATGATTAGGAGTAGTAAACGGTTGAAAGACATTGATTAAATACACAACCTGCCCGATGTATTAAAGGTCGTGATTAGGAGTAGTAAACGGTTGAAAGACATTGATTAAATACACAACCTGCCCGATGTATTAAAGGTCGTGATTAGGAGTAGTAAACGGTTGAAAGACATTGATTAAATACACAACCTGCCCGATGTATTAAAGGTCATGATTAGGAGTAGTAAACGGTTGAAAGACATTGATTAAATACACAACCTGCCCGATGTATTAGTGATTAGACAATGTTTCGATTCAATACGTGTATTATTTTCAACAGTTAATTCAAATACTAGTGAAATGATCACCATCTAATTACCTTTCACCGGGCAACTTATTCATTTCAATAGAAATTTAGCTTGTTTGTTTGTTTTGAATTTCGCGCAAAGACTACACGAGGGCTATCTGCTCTAGCCGTCCCTAATTTAGCAGTGTCAGACTAGAGGGAAAGACAGCTAGTCATCACCACCCACCGCCAACTCTTGGGCTACTCTTTTACCAACGAATAGTGG
>NW_013668764.1:131640-135332 GCF_000517525.1 Limulus polyphemus
ATTACGAGTCGAGCGCCCTAACCACCTAGCTATGCCGGGCCAGAAATTTAGCTATACCACTGTAGTTATTAATCCTTCTATTGTGTTGTAATATTCTCAGATACACTAGTGATCTTAAGAAGAAAGTTTAGTAACCGCAATATCTAGAGGAACACCAAGAAATGTTATGCAGAAGCAAATCTGGATTTTTCGGATCTGGCTGAGCTGAAACTCAACAACACAAAGTTACACCAAACGGAGCAGTAACCATTATTAGACGACAATACACACCATTGTTAACGAGAGTACAGTACACAAGAAGTCAGACCTACGGAGTTCTGAAGAAATTCTGAATAAGACTGGGAAGTACAACATAACTATGCATTATACAATAGCGTCATCTTTTCTCAGAGCGCATGCGTTACTCACGTCACTGTTAGTCATTCCAGTGGCAAATAGGAAGGTCATATCGCTTGAACTGCCAATGGAAAAGATCGCCATTCACTTTAACATAGTGTGTTCCACTATACAACAATATTTCCCTGAGAAAGCACACGTGATAACAAAAGGAATGATCTTGTACAATAGATAGCCAGATCTTCTGCTTGCAGATATCTTCCAGTCCAAGCTGGTAGGATGTCTTCGATGCACAGAAATTTAAGTTTTTTCCACAGATTTTCGAGTATATTTAAGTCTGGGCTTTGGCTTGGCCAGTCAAGGCCTTTAAATTTGTTTCTTGGGTTGCCTTTGATATGTGTTTGGGATCATTTTCCTGTTAAAATGTAAACCTTCGACCGAGTTTTAGTTTTTCAACTGACTTTTTTTTCAGATTTACCTCCAACATCTGTGTATATTTTGCACTGTCCATGATCCCTTGAATGGGTGCTTACAAATTATCCAGTGCCAGCTACAGTAAAACATCCCCACGGCATTATGGACCCACCATACAGTTGTTGTGTTTCCACCATACATACCGTTTGTCACTTAACCCCAAAAGATCTATTTTGGTCTCATCTGACCATAAAATTTTCTGCCACATTGTTGTAAGGTTATTGAAATATTTATGGACATAGTCCATTCCGGATCTAAGATGCATCTTCGTCAGTAGTGGTTTCTTTCTTGCCACCCTACCATACAAGCCTTTTTTATGTAAGGTACATTATATTGTCCAGGTGTGTACAGTAACTATAGTTGCTGCTATTGAAGTCTGCAGCTCCTTCAGTGTCACTGTTGGCTTGACAGTCGCTTCTATGACGATTTTTCATCTTGTTCGAGCGCAGACTCTTTTAGGTCAACCTGATCTTGGCAAGTTTAAGGTAACATGACACACTTTCCATTTATTCACAACCGATTTTACAGTACTTAATGACAAACTGAGAACCTTTGAAACTGATTTATAACCTTCTCCGGAATTGTTCTTCTGGACAATCGTCTCCCTTAGGCCTGTAGAGAGTTCTTTTCTCACCATTCTCAATATGTAACAGTAAACCAAATTTTAACTCTCCAAATATTCTGCTTAAATCAATACTGATGGCTCTATATGACCTAAAGCATTTCTCACGTGGCTCTATGATATACTCTGGTATCTGTGACGTCAAGTTAAATCTGAGGGGGTGAAGACTTTTGCAACATGTGTTTTCAATATATTTTGTGTGTGTGTGTGTGTGTGTTATATTACTAAATTGAGTAACAATGCACCTTTTATTCTCTGTAATCATTAGAAACTGGTCTGAGATTAATATAATAAATATTTTCTAGCCAATTGAGTTATGTCTTTCACAAGAAAATACCTAAAATTTATTACCAGCACTTGGGTGAAGACTTTTGCAAGGCACTGTATATTTAAACATAATAATATCGCAACCATACAACTCAAAATCACGCAACCACGCTACCCTAGTCACGAGCCAAGAATTAAAACCACATTGGGCTGAATATTTGTTTACTTAGATTTTGAAATACTCAGAAATCTTGTTTTCATTCGATATTGAAATACCTATTCAACTGAAGAGTTGCGTCGTTTCCATTATCAACTGATATCAACTTGTAGTTGTCTTCTTCAAAACCTACACTGTAATAAAACTGATGGAATTGAAGTATATGTTTCAAACATCACTGATACAGAAACATGAAGATTTTGTTTTCTTTGTCGTTAAGCGTGATGCTGCACAATGGGCTATTCGTATCGTGCCCATCACGAGTATCGAAACTCGGTTTTTAGCACTATAAACCCTCAGAGCCACCTGGAGGTAGAGAAACATGAAAATATGTCGGAAACTAAGTTTTATAAGTGTAGCTGAAAATGATCAAATTAAACATTTAACGATATTTCAATCCCTAACACTCTTCATTCAAACATTTAACAACAAACATTTTAAATATAAAAAACAGGCTGGAACGCAGCCAAAAATGTGGCTTTCTGCCTCTTCTCTTTTCCTTCAGCCAAACAAAACACTTAACATTTTGAGAGTTTTTTGGTGTTGATGACGTAGTTTTGTGCTATATTAGACGGATATATTTGGTAAGAATTACAAACTTATGTTGTTTTTGCTTTGCTTTATGCAATTTGAGAGAAACTGACACAATGTTTCAGGTGAAAGTTTCTTGTATTTGATTTTAATCAATAGATTTAACGAATCGCTGTTGTTTAAATTTGATTAGAGTTTCGCCTGAACCAATGTATAATCAACATTGTGTTTCTCAGTTAACAATATCTGAAACCTGAACACCTACGTTTAAGTCAACTTTGTGTTGTCTCTGTTAACAATGATTTCAGTCATTGTTAACAGAGACAACACAAAGTTGACTTAAACGTAGGTGTTCAGGTTTCAGTCATTGTTAATAGAGAAACACAAAGTTGATTTATACGTTGCTTCAGGTTTCAGTCATTGTTAACTGAGAAACACAAAGTTGATTTATACGTTGGTTCAGGTTTCAGTCATTGTTAAGTGAGAAACACAAAGTTGATTTATACGTTGCTTCAGGTTTCAGTCATTGTTAACTGAGAAACACAAAGTTGATTTATACGTTGCTTCAGGTTTCAGTCATTGTTAACTGAGAAACACAGAGTTGGTTTATACGTCGGTTCAAGTTTCATTCACTGTTAACTGAGAAACACAGAGTTGGTTTATACGTCGGTTCAAGTTTCATTCACTGTTAACTGAGAAACACAGGGTTGATTTATACTTTGGTTCAGGTTTCAGTCATTGTTAACTGAGAATCACAGAGTTGATTCATACATTGGTTCAAGTTTCAGTCATTGTTAACTGTGATTCTCAGAGTTGATTTATACGTTGGTTCAGGTTTCAGTCATTGTTAACTGAGAAACACAAAGTTGGTTTACACGTCGGTTCAAGTTTCATTCATTGTTAACTGAGAAACACAAAGTTGGTCTATACGTCGGTTCAGGTTTCAGTCATTGTTAACTAAGAAACACAAAGTTGGTTTATACGTCGGTTCAAGTTTCATTCACTGTTAACTGAGAAACACAGAGTTGATTTATACTTTGGTTCAGGTTTCAGTCATTGTTAACTGAGAATCACAGAGCTGATTTATACGTTGGTTCAAGTTTCAGTCATTGTTAACAGAGAAACACAGAGTTGATTTATACGTTGGTTCAGGTTTCAGTCATTGTTAACTGAGAAACACAAAGTTGGTTTACACGTCGGTTCAAGTTTCATTCATTGTTAACTGAGAAACACAAAGTTGGTTTA
>NW_013668764.1:136105-145643 GCF_000517525.1 Limulus polyphemus
TTTTAATTGCTGGTTTTAATACGGTTTTACTTGTCAGTGAATTGATTGATTTTAATTGTTTTCAATACGGTTTTACTTGTCAGTAAATTGATTGGTTTTAATTGCTGGTTTTAAGACGGTTTTACTTGTCAGTGAATTGATTGATTTTAATTGTTTTCAATACGGTTTTACTTGTCAGTGAATTGATTGATTTTAATTGTTTTCAATACGGTTTTACTTGTCAGTAAATTGATTGATTTTAATTGCTGGTTTTAAGACGGTTTTACTTGTCAGTAAATTGACTGATTTTAATTGCTAGTTTTAATATGGTTTTACTTGTCAGTGAATTGATTGATTTTAATTGCTGGTTTTAATACAGTTTTACTTGTCAGTGAATTGATTGATTTTAATTGATTGGTTTTAATACGGTTTTACTTGTCAGTGAATTGACTGATTTTAATTGCTAGTTTTAATATGGTTTTACTTGTTAGTGAATTGATTGATTTTAATTGATTGGTTTTAATACAGTTTTACTTGTCAGTAAATTGATTGATTTTAATTGCTGGTTTTAATACAGTTTTACTTGTCAGTAAATAAGCTTCTGTTAGGGAAAGAAGTAGGTATTTGAATACAGGAATGGTTGAATGAATTTTTCAGTCTTTAAAACATTGTTCTTTCTCCTCATTAATGACTACAACCCAGGTGTAATTTTTTAAAAAGCATTTTTAATTTTCAGAAGATATTATACCTATTATTGGTATTTATGAATACTAAAACTATAATTCCAGCAGTACATACAATTATTATTAGTTTGGTTGGTGGGTTTTAGAACAAAGCCACATTGGTCTATCTGCTGTGTCCACTGCGGGGAATCGAACCCCGGACGTTAGCGTTCTAAGTCCGTAAGCTCACTGCTGTCCCACCAGGGGACAGCAAGGTAAGAAAATACAGATAAAAAAATTACTCGCTTTTACTTTATTCTTCACTGCAAGCGTCTCACAAAATTCTACCTATCATTATATGATCATTGAAAAACAAGTTAAACCAAAATCAATACCTTCAAGGGCTATTAACGTATATCAGATACTATAGCAACTAATCTGACAATCGTGTTGCAAAAAAAAAAAGGAGCACGATATGAACAACAATTACCTGAAAACTAATCCGAATAATTCATCAACCATTCATTTTGTTTTTTTCATAAAAAAAAATACCTAACGTGATGTACAGGAGATCTTATTCAAAGGCACAATTAAAATGGTACTCCCAATTAATATAATGTATATTAATCCCTCTGCTCATCACCAATTCCATACTTCTCGAAGGATTATAGGAAAGTCATATTCAATTACATTGAAGATGAAACCATTTGGGAATAACCTGTAATTGAACCATTGATCCTCACGAATCGTTATATATATATATATATATAACTGATATCCATCTACTTACTTAAGAGATAAGAGACTCGCTATTTGTGGATTTTTAATTAAGTTTTTTTTTTTCCTGTTTTAATTCCATTTTCCTTACCCTGCTTTGTATGAACAATAATTTAATCCATAGTTATCAGTCGAAAATAGTAATAATAATAATAAAAAAAGACGGAAATTAATTTTACTTAAATGAATAATTTGTTCTTCGCTGTCCCATTCATTCACTTTGGAGATTATTTCGAACTGTATCCAAAATGCCTCCCACGGTGTCCTTCTGTCATAGTCTTTTGGTTTCTAGATTTGACAATGTTGTTGGGTTAACTGCATGAGATAATAATGTAAGGTATTCTAGCAAGAATTTTCAGTCATATATTGCCATTCTTGAGAGATGTAGAATGGTGGGTTTGATCCTTGCATTTACCAGTTCAGTTTCTAGATATTTTGTAGTGGTTTTTTATATCCTTCTGTAACATTTCCGATGGCTTCTTCAATACCTTATTATTATTATTTTTCTGTACTTCACTGCTGTCCTTCTGCACTTCTTCAGTTTTGTTTTTATGATCATTTTATACATTTACTATGGTTCTTCGATCTTACCTTTCATGAAATTAATTTTCTCTGAATCTTACGTCTTGTTTGTATAATTCTTCTTCGAATTTTCTTTAAATGTCTTCTTGATCTCTCCCGCTCTTCTTTTAATTTTTTGTTATTTCTTTCTTGATTTTATCTTAATTTCTGTCTCTTTCTTCTAATTTTTCTGCCTCTTTCACTTTCCTGTCGTTTCTTTCTTAATCATCTTTCCACTGTTTCACCTTTTCCAACATATTTTCGAACTAGTTTGAAGCACGTGATCGCCATCTTGAAGTTAGATCTAAATAATATGTTTACCAAAATAATCCCACAAGTCACACGTAACTAAGACAGGCCTAACTTCACAAATAAATAAATAGCGTCTCATATTTGCTAATTTTCTCGTACATACGGTGCTTCTCGTAATTTTGTTTGTTTAACGCGAAGCTACAAAATGGGCTATTGGTGCTCTGCCTACCACACGACAAATCGGACCCCGGGTTTTAGCATTATAAGTCTGTAAGCTGACCACTGAGCCACCGTGGGACCACATCTCTATTACTTAGTTGTAAACATAAACGAAAAAATGTACAGTGCTGAACTAAATGGTTGGCTCAATAATCAATGAATTTTTTTATATCGTTCGAATGACTTCCAGAACTTTCAAGAACACCCTAGTTACTGAGCCAAGCGCTCTTCTCGTAACATTAAAAATCCCTTAACTAAAAACGATACAAATACCTCATATAAAAAAACATTGTCTACAACAACAGTAGCACACATCATGTAACGGATTTACTTTCGATTGATTGAGCGTGGATCAGTGGTTAGCGTGCCGCATTGTAAAGCTTCTGGTCTATCGTTCAAGCCCTGTCACGGCAGAATTAAAATAATAAAAATCGTGTTCCGCAATTCGAAGGGATGGGTGAGTTATACGTGTGGCAGTAAGATCCCACTATTTAATCACAAGACAGTCTTTCAAGAGTAGGCGGCGTGTGTTGTCTAGTTGCTTTCCCTGTAGTCTATCAGTTCGTTTACAGTTATGCACTGCTAACGCCAGATATCCCTCGAGTAGCTTTGCACGAAATTCAACAAACAAACAAGTTATTTTCGAGACACGGAAAGTTTGTTTGTTTGTAGTTAACCACAAAGCTACACGAAGGGCTGTCTGTGCTCTGCTCACCACGGGTATCGAAACCCGGTTTCTAGCGGCACAGAAAGTACTACGATATGATATTTCTTTCATTTCCCACGTTAGAGAACAACGTTTCCAATTCAAAATAATAACACACGCTATAGTTTATAAACATTCCTTTAGAGATACTTTAATAAGTGAGTTCAAGGACGAATAATTGAACTTATTTTTCCTGTGAACTCAAAAGACAAATACTGCTTTATTCTGGATATATCAATTAGCACGTGCTCTGACGTCAATGAAACTATGTCCACACCCCTTTCGACCCTGGGGCTGATGTTGCAATGTCTGATGATTTTGGGATATGATTGCTTTTATTTACTATGTTACAGTTTACGTTAGTTTTATTCGTGTTATTTAAGACTGACACAACCTCGAAACTTGGTATCAGTTTCGATTTTGTAATATTCTACGAAAAATCTCTGTCAATGAATAAATTCTTCGTTTACCTCGTGACCTCCATTTTTATTATGTTTGCGTTATTTACACGGTTATATCTTTCAATTTCGTAAACACTGAACTTATATTAAGTAAGTGTAACGTTTCAGAACACACACACGCACACAAAATCATAGTGTAAAAGTAAAATAGACTTCAAAATCAAATTACTAGAGTGAAAAAAAAAAAGAGCCAAAAGATACAAAAACAATAATTTGAGATGATTTGGTTTGTTTTGAATTTCGCGAAAAGCTACGTGAGGGCTATCTGCGCTAGCCGTCCCTAATTTATAAATGACAGACTAGAGGGAAGGCAGCTACTCATCACCGCCCTCCGCCAACTCTTTTTACCAACGAATAGTGGAATTGGCCGGCACATAGTAACGCCCTCACGGCTGAAAGGATGAACATGATTAGTGGGACCGGAATTCGAGTCGATCGCTCTAACCACCTAGCCCTATTGAGATGACAACACGAAATAATAGTAGGAATGACAACAAAAAAAAAATCATCGTTTCTCCAACAAAATAATTGTTTTATAAAACGTTTACGATTGTACACTTTCACGAGTACAACGCTAGAAACAGTGTTTCGATACCCGTAGTGGGCAGAGCACATCTTTGTGCTTAAGTAACAAACAAGAACAACACTTTGACAAATACTGTAAAATATTTTAAATTACTATCACATGTTAGTCAGACATGACGTACTATCGTCTTCGTCTGTCTGTTCATTTGCTCTCATTACCGGCTGGATAAAGCTAAAACGTGACTTCCCCCCCCCCCCAATCTGGCTAAGGAATATAAGTAGTTCTCGAAATACAGCGAAATTACCAGATATAGAGACGTCAAATTGTGTCACTCTGTATGTAAAATTGTGTCACTCTGTATGGAGTGTAGAATACAACTGATTCGACAGAACATTTTTAACATTTGTCAATTTTCAAACGATTGGTCAAAATATGCTGTGGCTGGAGGAGACCCTGATGAAAAAATTAATCAAAAATGGATTTAAAAATACACAAACGAAGTTTCTGTGAGTATAATTTAAACGTAATTTATTTTGGTTGAAATCTTCATAAACCACTTAAGCCTAAAACGTTGATTTTGTAAACAAATTCTTCGTCTGTTAGAAAACAATATATATATTATTGATTTCCTTCTTCTTCTTTTTTTTCAAATTAATTTTGCTGTCTCCTGTCTTTTTATGATATGATATTCATTCCACAATACACCTTGAAATAATTTCTGATTTTGGATTATATCTGTTTGTTTGTTGTTAAGCACAAAGCTACACAATGTACAGTCTCCACCGCTGGTATCGAACGTTATAAGCCCTCAGACTTATCTTTGAGCCAGTGGAGAGCTGATTATGAGAGTCTGATTTTTAGGATAATCCTGGAAAACGGAACAAGTATTTATAGATTATACATTTAAATTTTACAATTTCTAGAGTAACTTTGTTCTCAAGACAAGTGCCATAACCACCCAAATATTGAAATTAATGAAACACGCAGTGAAATTACACAAATTTATTTATTTGTTCTTAAACATACATAGTGGACGGTCTGTACTATGCCACCGCGGGTATCGAAACCCCATTTCTAGCGTCATAAGCCTTCAAACTTACCGCTGTGCCACCGAGAAGCAATTACATAAGAATGTATTACCCTCTTTCGTCCAATACAGATGTTTTGTTTACCGCATGCAGTAATAGCTTCGAGTTATTGGGTTATTAATACTTTATCCGGTCGTTTCACTTAACTTTCCAAAATAAGATATATTTTATGCTCATTAAAACATAATTTGAGGTTTAAAGACACCATACATAATATGGTATTAATTAACTAGTAGTCAAGATTAACTTCTGGTCTGTAAAAATAAGTTTGGTTTGTTTTGTTTTGAATTTCGCGCAAAGCTATACGATGGGATGGACAGGATTCGAACCCGCGACCCTCAGATTGCGAGTCAAGCGCCCTAAGTACAAATAAGTACAGTCATTTTAAAGTACATCTTAGCCATTGTTAACATCTAACTTAATGATTCTCAAACTTTTTCGTTCTCAGACCAGTTCGGCGGTGCAAAAGACCCCCGTGGATCACCTACCGGTCATACCCCACCCGCAAAAAAAAACAACAACAAAAACTCATCAGTATTAATGGCCGCTTTTGATGAGACTTGCATTTTGGACCAGACCGACCATCAGCGAGTGGTGCGCGAACCATACTTTGATTGTTTGTTTGCTTGTTTTGAATTTCGCGCAAAGCTACACCAGGGCTATCTGCGCTAGCCGTCCCTAATCTAACATCGTAAGACTAGAGGGAAGGCAGCTAGTCATCAACACCCTCCGCCAACTTTTGGGCTACTCTTTTACTAACGAATAGTGGGATTGACTGTCACTTTATAACGCCCCAACGGATAAAAGGGGCGAACATGTCTGGTGTGACGGGGATACAAACCCCATACTTTGAGAACCACTGCTCTAACCTATGAATGTGAATTCCCCATCGGGTTTCGGGTATTTTTATTTTACTTTAGAGCTTCTAAAATGAACTTTAGCCACTATTTTTAACCTTAAAAAGAGTTGGTTTAGTATTTTTAATAAACATTTCTTCATTCGTGTAATCCTTGCATGCATAACGACATTGAATAAAAATCATGTTCTCCTTTTACTCCGACTTCTGCGTAATCCAGATTATCTGTTTGTTTCAGAGTTTTTGTGCAAACCCACACAAAGGGTTATCTGCACTTTAACCTTCCATAATTGTGAACTAACAATGAACTAGAAGAAACGCAGATAGTCAAGAATACCCACCGCATACTCTAGGGTTACTCTTGTCAGACCGAATAGTGAAGTTTGTCAGTGACTCCTAAAGCGTATCCATGGTGGAGAAAAGTCTTGTGGCGACAGACTGCGAACCATGAACCCTCGGCTTCACTATCCGATCACGCTTACCACTGGACCAGATTGACCTACCATCATGGTCTAAATAAAACATTGAGACATTTTTTTTTATTTGGAATTTAGATAATAAAAGCAATTTGAAACGTGGATTGATTTCTAAATTAGCGTCACTAACTTGTCTAAAAAAAAACATGGGAAATTAAACCGATGAAAGAACCATAATTGAAAAAAAAATCATAGCAACACATAAGCGTTATACTGTGAATAAATTCGGTTATTCATTGGTAAATTTATTTCATTTGGTACGTGTAACAGCAAATAAACTGACAGACCGAAGTGCCTATTTATATTCCTGCTTCTCTGATATCTATATTATTAATATTTTTGAATTTTCAAGCACATTTCATAAGCCTTATAAGTCGCCACTAATCCATTGAAAATGCCCAACTTTGTAATGACATTATACTCCAAGTTCTCAAGAAAATCCAACTTCTGTAAATATATGGCTCGATGAAAAGGTTTACTGATTGGTGCATGATCATAAACTTTTACGCATCTCTCACGAACGACCAATCCCAAATCTTTTTCTCGGAAGTTTCCACGGCAACCACCAAAAATAAGAAATGGTTTCCATAGTTACAGAAGTTCACGCCTTCTGCACATTTCACGATACGGAAAAGAAAAGCTGTTGCACTTACTCAAGACTATTAAACTCTGTCCAGTAGGTGGCAAGTCCAATATAAATATTTCGGTACGCAGGGCCTTCGTCAATTTTAACATTGGCACCGTAAAAGAAGAATACACAAGGCCTTTATATTAATCTAGAAGCATGGTACAGATGGCTGTGAGGCTCTGCATCTTGGCATTGTTCTTCATTTTGCCCTTATCAACTTCTCTGTACATCAAGGTGAGCATTTTTTTCCCCCAGTAAAACGAGTAGCTTCCTTAAGGAATGGGAAAGCTTCGTTTTTTTTGTTTTGTTTTGTTTTGTTTTTTGTAAATGTTCAACCTAAAAGGTCCATATAAAGTAACGGTTTGAACGCTATAAACATGGTGGACTTTTGGAATCAATTACACTCAACATCTGTTAGGTTTATGGTTACTTATACGAAGTTAACAATTCATCAAACATCACACAGTCTCTTATAGGAATAGCATCGTATCCAATTTTAGAGGGATAGATAGCGCTGTATAAAACATAACAGAGCTAACAATGTAAATAGTGCTGCTGAATCACATCCTATAGAGTTAACAATAATGGAATTATGGTCTATCTAATCTTATAGATTTAATAATAGAGATCATCAGGGTTTATAGAGTTAACAATAATTCTATATAAAGCTCTAAATCAGATTTCTTAATCCTATAACAACAGAGATAATGATGTATGGATCGAGTTCATAGCGTAAACAATAATGATAATTCAATCAAATTTTATCTAGTTAAGAACAGGGATAACGCTGATTTGAATTCGGTATAGTTAGCAATAGACATGATGAGTAATTAGATTTCATAACTAAAAAATAATAAAAATATCCTACCGGAGTCCATAATCCCAAGCAATACGATTAACGCTAAATTGGATTCCGTAGAATTAATAATAGGGTTAGCAATCAATTAGATTCAATACATCTAACAATACGGTCAACAATGAATTAAGGCCATAAACTTAACAATAAGGATGATGTCGAATCAGATTTCATAAATACAGAAATAGACCAATGTTCATTTAGGTTCTAACTTCTAATTCTATAGTAACACTAAAGGATTAGATTTCATTGACATAACGATACGGTTAAAGCTAAATCAAATATATATTGCCAGGTTGATGTTAAACTAAGTGTTGTACATTTAAGGCTTTTTATTATTTATTTTATTTATCGCCAAGATGTACATACTATTACTACTAACGAGAAAGTGCAGAATATAACACACGAAACTGAAAGTTAAGCCACTGCACGACCCAAGTAGTATTACTTCGTCAAAGTTTACATACTGCACATATACACCACAGACTTCCATTCGCCGAACAAGATCTCGCATAAACTCGAGAATTATACGTAACTTTTTAAACGATAAAGTAACGGGTAATTCACAAGGCGATGACTGGCGCTTTGACCCCTAACAAGAGATAAAAAAAAATAACTGAGCACACACGTTAACGACAAACAAGTGGGGAGAAATTGAACCTTAGAGACATTTTAGAAACATTAGCTGCACGCTGTCCACCATGGGGAATCAATTATCCGGACTTAAGCGTTGTAAGTCTGTAAACTTACCGCTGACTCACTGGGGACCTGCTACGCTGTAAAAGGCATAATTATTATGACATGGGGGAACGGTTAGGGCGTTAGAGGTTAGTTTCCCAAATTATTAACTCGATGGTTTACACCTATTTTGCCTAACATACTTGCTATACTCTGTATGTGTTATAAGCGTAAAAGTCAAATCCCACTGTTCAGTTAGACAAGAGTAGCTTGAGATTTGGAGTGATTGCTGTTGACCTGCTGCTATACTTGTAGTCTATCAGGTCAAATTTAGGAACGGCCATCCGCATATAGTCCTTTTGTAGCTTTTCGATAAAATTTAAAAAACAAACAAACTAATTATAACATAACTTAAAAAAGCCTACTGGAAAAACAGAATTTAAAAAATGTACACATTTTTTATCTGTTTTTGTGTTGCTCAGTGGTAAACTTCAGAGTTTATAACCGTCGGGTTTCCAACGTTTCATAGAGCCTTTTGTCTCTCAGCTTCGAGACCAACTGGTTAGCTTTATTCATCAGAGTTTATAACGGTTGGGTATCCAACGTTTCTTTTGTCTCTCAGCTTCCAAACCAATTGATGAGCTATATTCATTAGAGTTTATAACGGTTGGGTATCCAACGTTTCTTTGTCTCTCAGCTTCGAGACCAACTGGTGAGCTTTTTATTCATCAGAGTTTATAACGGGTGGGTATCTAACGTTTCTTTTGTCTCTCAGCTTCCAAACCAATTGATGAGCTATATTCATTAGAGTTT
>NW_013668765.1:0-8066 GCF_000517525.1 Limulus polyphemus
GAAAGGGTGAGCATGTTTGGTGGGACGGGGATTCGAACCCACGACCCGCAGATTGCGAGTCGAGTGTCCGGACCTGCTAGTAAGATACAGAACATTCCCTGAAGAGAAATTTAAAAAATCAGAGCTTGATAAACTTTATTTCGTGGATAAGTTGAAGTTTTAACTCCAAACATATAAGATACAAGTCATATTTTGTCTTTAAGCTTCTCAGTAATGGCATTCTTTCTAATACATTAGACTATATGGTCCTACCTAAGAAATCTACGATCAAATCAGTGTTCGGATAATCAGCGGCTAATAAGAGCGGTCCTATTTAAAATAATGTGCCACTTACTGATTGTTCGTTTTATAAAAACCAGTTTATAAAATCTGGTGCAATTTCAAATTAATAAATAAATACATAATAACGAAATGCTCTTATATATATTTTTTTTTCTTACTAGTGCAAACTTTTCCACATATAATTCTAGATCAAACAGTATTCATGATTACACTTAAGAAAACTTTCACATTTCTTTTTAATTTTTTTTATTTGTAAAAAAAACAAAAATGTGTTGTAATATACCACTAAAAGTTATTATGTTCACTGTATAATCTTACCTCTAATGCTAGCCAACGCCACCCAGTGGTGTCCAAACGGGTAGTGAAGAGCCAAGGTTATCAAAATAATCAATACTTTATAAGGCCTTGTAAAGTGATATGCAGTTTGGTCACGTGTTCTGTATATGAAAGCCAATGCGATGTATTTCCTTATTGTAAATGTCGCCGAAGGTGACGCCATCTGCAAGTCTACTTTTTACATGCGCAGTAAGACGATGCAAATTATTGTGTCTTCTTGCAAGAAACAATGGAAAATGTTTCCATCGTTAATGAAACCACTTTTTTCTAGTTTCGTACAAAGCTAACCGTCCTAAATTGGTAGAATTTGACCATCACTCCTGTAACGTTACCCCCGGTCGTAAAGTGCGGAGAGCATTTTTGTTTCTTCTGTAGTAACCGGGCGTGAACCGCAGAATCACGGTACGACAACCACTAGGTCGTACTCGCGCCAAATTTCTTTGTAGTTTTCACTTTATGACCGCTGTCAATATAAGTATGAGATGTCTCAACAGCATAACATCGTGTTTACTTTATGACCGCTGTCAATATAAGTATGAAATGTCTCAACAGCATGACATCGTGTTTACTTTATGACCGCTGTCAATATAAGTATGAGATGTCTCAACAGCATGACATCGTGTTTACTTTATGACCGTTGTCACAGCGGTCATAAAGTAAAAACTATTTTCATGCTGTTGAGACATTTCATACTTATATTCAATATAAGTATGACATGTCTCAACAGCATGACATCGTTTTTACTTTATGACCACTGTTAATATAATATGAAATGTTTCAACAGCATGAAATGAGCTTCTTTTCTACACTCCTTTAATTAACAATGTTGTGGGTGTAGTAATCTTTTGTAGAAGAATGGATTTGGAAAAGCTTCTCTGAAGTAATATTCGAAGAAGCCGGAGCGTTTTATTAATATTTTGGTGATAAATTGTTCATCCTTCTCCATCTCGAACACTTTCAAATCCCTAAAAGTGTTTATCATAAACCCACATTTTGTCTTACTGTGACGTACATCTGCCTTTCAACTTGTTAAAACGTAATAATACCATGTCAGAGTTCAATTAGGAAGCTAAGAAATATATGGAAGGACAGGATTCGTCTTTACGACTACTCTACGGGAAATGGAGTTTTGAAGGCCGTGGAGTGGGATGTGACTTTTTTGTCAATGATATGAAATCACTTTTCTTTTCGTGAGTTTTCTATATGCTGCCCAACTACAAAGCTATTTGTCGCTTAGTTAAATGGCACGTTTTGTTTTTTGGTTCTTTGTCGTTGTTGTCCCCCCCCCCCTAGACTATCTATGTGCTGCCAATCTCCAAAACAGTTTGACAGAAACTATGAGCGAGATTTTAACTGCTCGATATTTTCATTTTTTACTTTTTCAAATTACTTTAGCATATTGTTCCACTTTTCATTTTTTTCTTTTGTCTTTTAACACCTGTTACGTATTAGAATTTCAAAGGGTCTGAAATTGGGTTGATTGATAAATTTAAATTTAGTAGTTAAATTGTACTTTGAATTTAGTAGTTAAGTAAAAGCCGATATATAATCAGTTTATGATATTTGCCAACAAGATTGATGCACAGTTTTCTTTTTTTAAAACACAAATACGTTTACAAAAAATACAATTTACAATAACAGTTATTACAAACAGTTATTACAAACAATGATTTATAAACAAACGTTTCACAAACTTACAAGCAATATAAAGTCTTCTTTCTAGTTTGGAGCTTCCTTGATATCTTATCGAGGGTTCACTATGAGCATGT
Organism: Limulus polyphemus; assembly: GCF_000517525.1. Lineage (NCBI taxonomy): Eukaryota > Metazoa > Arthropoda > Merostomata > Xiphosura > Limulidae > Limulus > Limulus polyphemus. The sequence goes on from NW_013668765.1 coordinate 2,388, forward strand.
TGATATAGGTACAATTCACTTAATAGGAAGCTAGCTAGCCCTGTAGTTCTCGCCGATCATACGCCTATTAGAGATTGAATTTCCACCGATGACGTTAGGTAATGTTTTCGTAAAAATACTAATGTCAGATGTGAATCCACTGAAGTTAAATGAGTTGTAATGTTCGAACTTTGTAAATGCTCCTGGTCAAATATCTGAAGATTTCCGATTGATAAGCGCTATAACAATCACAGTTATAGCTTCCGAAGTTATAGCACACTGACTATAGCAAACTAATAAGAAATACTCTCCTTTGGCGCGTCGCGTTGGTTATATTTATAGGCGTGGGAAGACCCTACGAACAGAAGACTCTTACGAATGGGCAGAATTTTTATTCAACCCTCACTCCTGAAGATCTAAATTATAATTATCTATGTTCCCCATGGAACTCAACTCCCCCAGTTGTCTATAATCCTCCCAGAACTAATTCACAACTTTTCTCTGTATTTCTTAGGGACACCATCCAGTCAAATTCACCTGAAGATATACACTCCGTACTACGAACTACATCCGGCTACTCCATTCACGCATCCATCCACTGGTCAACCGACCCACTACATCAAGACTGTAACAGCTTCCTAAACCAAAGCAGAACATATGGCTTTTTTTGTTTACTTTTCTTTCATTTTAGAACAGAAAAACCAAGACGATCCCCTCGACCCTCTATATCTTTTTCCAGCTCATACAACACAGTAAACCACCTGAGGCAATCCTGGAAACCTCCGCCGCCATCATTCAAGCGTCACCTGCCAAGAAGCATCGACAACAAAAAACAAACTCCAAAGACATATTTACTAGACAAGTCGAAAAACAGCCTGGACCTGTAGACAAGTTCACCCAGACCCCATCTGCCAAGAAGAATACAATGAAGACTTAATCCACACAGAATCGAGTATCATAAGTCACGCTTCAACATCCACTGACTTCTACCAAACGTCAAACCGTGAATCCCAGACACGCATCTCCAAGAAAGGCAGGAAAACCCAGACAGAAGAACAGCCCGTTGACGACTTCTGCAGATTCCTTCGCTCATCATCCAGACAGTCCCAAACACCATTTGAATACGTGACTGATGCCGAGTTCGACCAAAATTTCTTGTTCCGATTTTTCCATTATTACACCGCCGTAGAAGACTACGACTAAACTTTCCCAGCCTTACCATCGACTTCTCACCAGCCAAGACAATTTTAAGATGTTCTATTATACCTAATGTGTACTAAACTTTGTGGGTTTTTTTCTCCTTCCAGCTTCTACTGGGCACGGTTGGGGCATTCTTTTCGGCGCCCCAGTCGTGAAAGTGGGTTTTCTCGGGGTACTTAAAATGAACAAGGAAAAGGAACAGAATGAGATGTTAGTGTCAAACCAATAAGGTAATTCACTCTTATTCCAAACATAGATTTAATTTTCAACTGTAGTGCTAAAGAAATTTAATTATTTTTTCCGTTTATTGCTAAACTATATTTTATCATTTTTCGTTTATACAATACGATTATCATCGGAAATTGATGCTTCAGTCACAGCCTTAGTCTACGTCACATTTCTCTTACCAACACCTCGAGCCTTCTTCTTCGTCACAGATACTTCCTGTTTTCAAGTCGAGACTCAGCTTTCCCGGACTCACTTTATTAGTCATGTTTTTTACATACTCTAGCCATGCTTGGAGTTTGCTTGAATGGGTAATGAAGAAAAACATTAATATAAGTTTAATATAACAGCAAATGTACAACGTTTCGACAAGGTTTTTGTCATCATCAGGTACAAGTAGTTTACACTGACACAGATATATATATATATATATATACAGTAAGCAACAAAGAATTCACATGACCGGATACTGTTGCACGACTAAGCAGAAATATCTTGGCACCCCAGGGTGCTTATTTAGAGTAGGGTTGTTTTGTTCAGTTAAGATGGATTCCTTGATCTTTCGCTTGTTTATGTTTGGTTCTTTGTTTAAAATTACTGTGTTTTTAATAGATATACTATGTTCTTTTTGAGTTGCAATGGTGGAAAACATGGGACGGTTTTTTATTGTGTTGTGTGAATTTAGTTTCCAATTTTCTTCCTTTTTCTCCGATGTAGAATTCTGGGCAGTTATTACATGTTATTTTGTAAATGACGTTGGTATTGTGTGATTCTAAATAATTTTTGTTTAGTAAAGATTTTAATTTAGGGCCGGGTTTTTGAGAGAATTTGACGCTGACAGGAATTTTGTGTTTAATGGTTAGTTTTGTCCAAGTTAGTCACTTAACACTCAGCCGTTAACAACCTTCCCACCTTGCCAGTAAAGTCTAACCTAGATATTCAATAACTCAGCCGCTTGGTCAAAATTTACTATAATTCATTAAATGAATAAACCTAAATCTCGCGATCGAAGAGAAGAGAAATAAGAATTTCTGAACACCCCTGATTGTCTTTTAAAAGATTTAAAATAAAATTACCTGTCAAGAATTGGAATTAGTATAGGTATGATTAGAATTAGAATAAACAAAAGACAAGACATCTTATAGTACACTCTGAATTTAAATAATATATGTTATTTCAAGATTAATGTCAAAACTTCCTTTTATTATGCTCATAAGAGTTATGGTTGCACGAGTCTTTTACCTGTTGAAAAGTCAGTTCAAACTGTTAGTCGTAGTGCCATCTAGTGATCAAGAAGGAAAACATAACAGTTTTTGCAGGAAATAAAATATACCTAAATAGTCTTGTTTTTTTTGGTCACTCGTGTTTGATGGAATACTACATTTTATTGAGAGAGCTAAGCCAAACTTAAAAAAATATATCAATGAAATTACATTAACGAATTGTGCTCAGGTGTATTGTGTGTTCAATGTACTCGTCTACACTGCAAGCAGTGTTAAATTTTAAGTTCCTTCAATAATATTTTTACTGTTTACTGTACTATTTCATCGGTTATCCTCTAGGTAAGCGAAAGTTTTACGGATTTATAACGCTAAAAGCCGCTGTTCCATTCCACGCGATGAACAGAAAGCAGGTAGTCTATAATGTGGTTTTGTGCTATAAATAAACTATTTGTGTAACATGCTATTTATTTTTGCTTTTTTGTCTTTTAAAAATCTTAACGTTAGGTTTCTGCTGTGTCATTTCGCTTCCCGATTCTATAGTTAAACAATAACATTTTGTAGGAATATGTTTGTTTTTTAATTTCGCGGAAAGTTACACGGGGGCTATCTGCGTTAGCCGTCCCTAATTTAGCAGTGTAAGACTAGAAGGAAGACAGCTAGTCATCACCACCCACCGCCACCTCTTGGGCTATTCTTTTACCAACGAATGGTGGGATTAATCGTCACATTATAACGCCCCCACGGTTGAAAGGGCGAGCATGTTTGGTGGGGCGGGGATTCGAACCCGCAGATTGCGAGTCGAGCTCCTTAACTACCTGGCCATGCCGGGCCTGTAGGAATATGTCTTAGAAACTAAGCTAATCAAAAATTACAGAGTTAATAAACATTTAATGGACTTTCATTGGCCACTAGACGATTTTAGAAAAGATTATATTAAGTTTTTCGTATAATGATGATCTGATTTCAAGTTGTTGAAAGAACAAGAAATAAACCGCTAGTATTTATCAGCTTATCCATTCTGTAAGTAAAATATGCTCTGTATTTATCAGCTTATCCATTCTGTAAGTAAAATATGCTCTGTATTTATCAGCTTATCCATTCTGTAAGTAAAATATGCTCTGTATTTATCAGCTTATCCATTCTGTAAGTAAAATATGCTCTATTCGTTGTTTAATTTATTCACAAAATATTGTTAATAATGTTCATTATGTCTATTCTTATTGTTGTTGATTTTTGGTTGTTTTATATTTTTTAGTATAATAATTGTTTTGCATTGTTAGCTTAGTATAATAACTTAGAATTAGCCTAAATCTTTTTAGTTAGCCGAACCTCGTGAGATATTGTTAGGATTTTGGCCGAAAATATCGCCAACAGCAAGGGTACCCAATTGATGAAACAATGCATTATCATTATAAGCAAGAACATAAAAATAGTACAGTAAATTAGCTATATTCGTTAATGGGTTGTTTTCTAGTTCTGGTGTATATAGGTAGCTTGCTTTGATTACGAGTTAATATCAATAAACTCAGTGCTTTCGAATTACTCTAGAATTACTGGTGGAACTTGGGCCCAATCAGAATTTTAAACACATTTTTTTTTAAATCTTTTATGCATCACACAAAAAAGTAAACTAAATATTGCAGATAATCCCACTAATTCTTGCTGGAGAAAACTGGGGATTCCAGTTCCGGTTTTCGGTCAGTTCCTAATGCAGATTGCTATAAAAAGGGAAAAACAGAAAATCAGTTAACTTGTGGACCCTACCAGTAATTAATGGTATTAAAAAAAGTCGGTAATTTGAGAGTTAAGAAGTGTGTTATTTAAACCAAAATCCAATTGTCTTATAGTCATACTTCTGGTCAGACTTTTGGTACTACATTCAGTCGTCTTTTAATATTTCTTGTAAAGTAAAAATAGAAATTATAAAATCCGTTATCAGTCGATTCAGAGTACGGATAATAATGCCAATTCTAAACCTATACTTCTTTATTAACCTGCAAAATATTCTTGCGACGAAGCGGAAATAAAATAGTTAAGGAAAAATCTGTATGCTAGCACGGAAATAAAAAACAATTTGCTGTAAAGAATGCACAAAACACAGGGTTTATATTCGTATCTTTATGGACTTTATCGAGGTAAAAATAACACTGTTTTTTCTCGAGTAGCCAATTATATAACTACACTAAAAAATTTAATAAATTATATTGTGGATCTTCTTCTTTTTTTCTTTTTTTGAGGTTTCACTACGGGTTTGAATTGCTGGGGAGAGTACAGCCCCCAGTGGCTCAGCGATAAGTCTGAAGGTTTATAATGCTAAAAACCGGGTTTCGATACCCGTGGTGTGGAAAAGCACAGATAGTCCTTTGTGTAGCTTTGTGCTTAAAAACAAACTAACAAAAAAGGTAAAGGTGCAAAGTGGGTCGAAGCTTGCAGATTTAACGCCATCTGGAACACATACTTGAAACTGCTGAGTAAGTTTCTCTACCAAACACATTTTCCGACTTTATCGAATGGAAAGTATTTTTTAATTCGTTTCTTTTGATGTTTTAATTATTTTCAAATTACTTGTTCAATATAAATATAATTATGTTTTATATTAGAAAATTAGAAAAAAAACATTGTACGTTTTGTTACCTCGAAGCCATCTAGGACGAAAATTATGTCTGAACATTTTAAATTTTTGCGATTTTTGTGTTCCTTTTTGTTAATACTTTATTGGCTTCCCTGGAAGGGTATGTGTACTGCAGTGAAGCTTTTTGATATTGCTCTGTTATCGATTTCTTGCTACCAGAGGGTACTAAATCGATGGATCTTAACCAAATTTGGTATGTATATTCACTAGTTCGTTCCACAGTATCAAGCGAGGTTTCACCTTCCTACTATTCCTTTCACGGGAGTTATGGCAGGTTTTACGTTTTGTACCAGTACTTCGTACCATTTAGACGAATCTTCTTGAAATTTTTTATGAAGGTTCGTGGCAACCTGGCGCATTTACATACAAAAGGCTAACTTTCTAGTATTAGTTTTACGATTTTTGTGGTCGTTTTATGTT
>NW_013668765.1:8234-25764 GCF_000517525.1 Limulus polyphemus
AACAAAACAAAACAAACAATACTACTTTATTGGCTTCCCTGAAAGAGTATGTGTACTGCAGTGAAGCTTTTTGACATTGCTCTGTTATCGATCTCTTGCTACCAGAGGGCATTAAATTGATGGATCTGCGCGCGCATGTACGAAAATGGGCACCTGACATTAGTAGAGCCAGTGTGATTTCTGTTGGAGCCACTTGATTTCTAGACTTATTCTGTTGTGAGAATTTTTCACTCTTATTTTCAGCAATTTCAGACAGCCAATGATGTCTAGAGTTTTCAAGCCTCTGAATTCTAAACTTTCTTTTATAACTTTTTTTATCCTCTGGAGAACTTACTTTCCCAGACTATTATGAACACTAGGTTTGGCAGTTTGGCAAAGTAAACATTTCTGCTGTTCTGTTGTACGAAAATGGGCACATGCGCGCGCATGTATGAAAATGTTTATAAATTATAAAGGGCTTAGAAAATGAGTACAAAGGTCGAAACTAGAAGAGATAACTGTTTGCTTCTGTGTTTTAAGAAAATTAAGTTTAATAAGTTAATTCTAAATATTAATAATCTATATATGTATATAATGTATAATAGTTGAAATGTTACTGTATTGTACTAAATAATAATCTACTAAAACTACTTGTGAAGCCTAAGGGTCAACTATATATTATTGAATACAGTTTATTTCCTAATTTTTTATGTTGGTTACGAGATCGGTCAAATCTATCGAACCCCTAGAGATTCGTTAGTGAAAGTAACAGATGAAATATAAAGTTTTCTTTATGAAACGTTTGATAACTATCTGGACATTCTATAGATTTCGCATGTGAAATTTGAAAATGTTCAGATACATAAAAATATTTTTAATCTTAAAATGAAAATTACTTTGCATGTTGGATAGGAAACATGTGAAAAGAAGAGAAAAAGGTATGAGAAAAACATTGCTTAACAAACCTTAAGAATTAATAAAATAATTTATATTTTGCATATGAAAGCATTATAATGTTAACTGATAATCTCCCAAATTTATAGAATGAAAACTATAACAAGCACAAAATGATTATGAGGTTGATCTGACGGACCGAGCCCGTGCTTGTTTGTTCAGTGCTGTGCATGTTGAAATGTCAGTAGATTGGAGTATCACTTCACATACCCTCCTCTAGGTTGTGCCCAATTGCTTCCTTATCAGCAGACTAGATGTGTCTAAAATTGTCAGCCAAAGAAAGGGGATACATGGTAACTCGTGTTCTAGTAAGTGATGAAGCTGATATCATGGTCAGCATCTTTGGTAATTAGCAATCTTCGGAATAGGCTTTGGTTTGTCTTTAATAGTTTTCAATTGATGATGCTTGTTTTGATACATGTACTGGTTTGACGTTTTATAGTTTGTCATGGAAACCAACATCTTTGGTGTAAAGACTGAAAAAAATCAGCCAGCCTCTTCTGTCCCCGACTGTTCATTCAAAAATAATCATTTGGGTTACCTAAAATTCAGAAGTTATTTCTTTCTAAGCTTTTCTAGTGAATTAATGGTGGAAAATTATGACGATGACCAAGTTGGTCTTGAAACCTTTAACAGTAATTAGGTTACCAGTATAGTTTCTTTTGTTACTATATATTCTTATTATACTCTATAACGGCATTAGAGTTTTTCTCTCATATAAATGTCCAGGTATGGACTAGCGGTTAGCACACCATACTGTATGGTTCACGTCTCACACTTTACTAAAAACATTGCTTTGCAATTTTGGGCCAGGGGTGCTTTATAAAAGTGACAGTCAAGTTACACTATTCAATTAGAATAGACCAAAATTTGTTGGTGGGTGCTTTTGATTAATTGTTTTTCCCTCTAGAGTATGTCCAGAATTATGGTTGGTTAGCACATATAACTTTGTGTTGCTTTGCAGAAATATCTGAAACAAATAAACAATCTGACGTGAGCGTCATTAGAAGAAAGATAATAATTTTAATATTATTACTAGAGCAACTTCTGGTTGCTAAAGCTCACAAGAAGAGTGTTTTTGAACCTGTTTTCATCAGAAGAGTAATGTTGGCCATTGAAATTTGTTATAGGATTGGAAAAACAGCCTAAGAGAACTTCACCTGTATATAATATTGTTGTATGTCAATATTATGTGGTTGAAGTTATATATATATATGTAAGTTTAGAATTACATATGCAAGTTATATAAGAGTATGGTCTGTACTTTACCTTCTTCTAACCTTAAGTCAGTCGTTTATTATAATTTAATATCACTTACCTTCTCAAAGTATTCTAATACGATAATTTAACCAATTACTAATTCATTAATGAAAACTACCCGATATATTTTTTAGTTTTTTATACAAACAATCACATTTACATTAATCTTGGGGACATTTCATTAATTACAGTTGAATACTATATTACAGTCTAGAGGTTTGGCAACAGGTGCTAAGCCCTTCATGCAGAGCCCAGCTGCCTCGCAGAAGGTAAAAAGGTTGTTTCTTCTCGTTACAAATGGCCTAATTGTATACAGCCCTATTGATTTCCCATTTTTCGTTGTTTTTTTTCTAGCTACATAACATGGTAGTTTGTTTTCAAGCAGTCTTATTACCCCTGAATATTACCTTCAATAGTTGCTATATTTACCCTACTAGTTCAGTGAAGGTGTTTTTCTACCAGTAGAGTTATGCCACATTTGATACAGGGGCTTCTCTTGAAAGCTTCTTTATTTAGCTTTACCCCTGCATAGTCTGGTACATACATCCATGTGAAGGTCTTACCATGCATTTGCTTTGCTTTCTGCTATCCATCTGGGGACAAGCCACTTTGCATTCTATGCAGTACAGCCTGTGTGTCGGTCGCAAATGCTATGTTGGTAGCACAGTCTATTTGCAGTTCATTACTTTCAGCAGTCCAGAGGAAAACTTGCTTTATGGCTTCATACTTATGCTGCATGTGGAAAGCTTGAATGCTCCACTAGCCAATCAGCTTTCTTGTTTTCTGTGGTGAAGGAACCATCTGTGGCTATGATGAAAAATGACTGATCACCATAGTCTTTAAATAGGTGCTGACAGAATTCTTCTGCTTCACTTCTGCCCAATCTCTACATTTCTTGTCTAGGCTCATTTCCTCAGATCTCAGTAGTGCCAGTTGTTTATTTTACATGTGAGCACCTGAAATATGGTGGTGACCAGTTATCTTAGTGGTGGCTTTATAGCACTTGTCCATCCATGATAATCTCCTGAGATATCTTTTACACAATGCCAAGTTTGTTTGGTGTCTTGTAGAGTTGGAATGTTCCATTTAAAATGGGCATTGGCTCGATTATGGAATGCACGATCTATACGTTGCAAGACCCTAGTGAATAATTTTATTGCAAACACTGCTGGTGCTGTGAAATGCTGCTGAGGCTTATAAAGTGCAATAGGACCTTGATGGGAGTGGCTGAACTACATTCTGTGACAAGTCTTAAACAGGTGTTTTGTATTTTTTTAAGTCTTATCTAGCTGCATACCACCAATACTAATTAGTGCCTGTGCATAATTAAAGATAAAACTTAGGTGGAGCATAAATGAATGATGTTCATTAACTGTATTTTATACGGCAACTTTCTGTGCACACTATAGCTCTGGTTATTATAGTATATTCAAGTTGTCCCTCAAAAATTCTCCCCAGATGCTTCCGTGTTTGTTCCAAAAGGAAGGCAGTGCCTATATAGAAGGGTGATAATTTATCCTCATCAGCAAGGCTGTGGCAGAACTGATGTCCATTTCTGTGTCATTGTATCACTTGTTCACCCTTCTAAGGGATGATTGCATCTTGCTTTGGATTTCAGCTTTGCTAAAGCCTCTGCTATACAAAAGAATGTCATCAGCATGACATCTAGTTGGAATAAATCCATGGGGTAGATGTAGAAGAGGACTGACAATCCTTAAGCCAGACCGATATTTATGATGATCCAGTCTGAATGCCAGCATGTATGGTAGTTAGTGCAACTACAGCCCATATTGTGCTGATAACTATTCTGAACATTTAATGAGCAATGAGCAGCTAGACTCTACTATAGGCATCCTCCAGATCTAAAGCTACAGCCAAAGTTTTCTGAACAGTTTAAAACCTTTTCCATGTATCATCCGTAAATAAGTGACTCCCACGTTTGGCTGTATAATCAATACCTTTTAGATAAAACAATTTATAAATGGATTTTCCTTCCACATTTCAAGATGTACTTGTACATATAGCATATACAAGTATGTTTGTAACAAACCTACACATTTTCCCGAACTATTTGTTATAGGCTATTATATACTTTAAATATTGTGACCTGTTGTTTGTTTTTAATTATGCACAAGGGCTATCTGTGCTCTTCCCACCACGGGTATCGAAACCCGGTTTCTAGCGGTGTAAGTCCGCAGACATACCGCTGTGTCACTGGGGGGCTTGTGACCTGCACTTTTAACTGTTTGTTCTGAAGTCCAAGTGTATCTTAAATTTCTTTTAAGTATTTTTCAGTACCATACTTTTTTATTTTTAAACACATTTTTATTTGGTGATGAACATTATACATTAATTCAGTAACCATTACAAGTTTCAATGAAATTGACACTATACATTACATTTTTGCAGTTCGGAAAGCCTAAAGTGACAAATTTTGTCTTACTATTAAAGTAAATTTAAATATTAATAAATACTACCAGTTGTTTAGCAGGTGTTTCCTTTTAATCTTGGAATATACAACAGTTAGTTTAATTACAGAATGTGTACGACTTCCAAATATTCAAAACTTAACATCTTTCGGAAGATACAAAAATGAAAAATATTTGTAAAATTACACCTATATTGAGATTACAGTTCAATATTACAATATATAGTGTTCTAATTACAAAAGGTATTTCCAGTATTAGTGTATCTTAGCAGTTTTTCATTACTAACAATAAAAACAAGTATCATTTAACATTTTTTGAGTAAGTTCAAATCCTTCTATTGATCCTGTAATCGATTAAGCAGCATAAAATATTCCTTACAATGTCAACCTATAGGTAAAATGTAGAGTGAATTTAATATTTTCAAGTCTTATGAATTATTTTATTTTGCTGTTATTTTATACAGATAGTTGTAGCTATTGAACATTAGGTATAACTCAAAGATGTAATGAAATTATGGTATAATTTTCTTTTATTTATGCAATATAAAAGTTAACTTCTATTTTCAAGTTTTGGAAATGTAAATTTCTCTTCGTTTTTCTTTATTTACTATTAATATAAGAAAAATACTGAGTGATAAAAGGCTATTTGACCATCAAGGTCACCCATAAAAGGAAGAAGCCTAACCTAAGTACAACTCCTCATATCCATAAAATGATCCAGTAAAAACATAAGTGTATATTGGCCAATTTTCGTTCACCACTAACCTCACGTGTATTTACATGAGACCTCTGCATGCTATCATGCAAATGATCGTGCAGCAACCCTCCGCCATTAGGAGCATGACAACTCCTATCGTCATTAGCACCCTCTTTTCAGTGCAGCCCGTAATCACTTCGAGATTGGTCAGTACATACAAAACCAACACCAGAAGTAGGGAGGACGGATGATAAGTGGCAAGAACTCCTATGATACACTAGAAGAAAAGGGGGAACGGTGTGTTGGAGAGTCTGGAGGAATGCTGCACTGGAGACAGTGCAATGGGTGACCACGTTATCTTATTTTGAAAAGCAGGCCAATCCTGCAACCTACAATACACGAATCATTTGGGATGGGAAGTAATCCCTGTCTGCTTTACTCATGTTAGTCCATGAGTGTACAGTTCAGTGTACGAGACAATTTATGAAGGCATCCCATCTCATCAGTGGGCTTACATCACACACAGTTCTTATAGTGCAGATTTAAGAATAAGTATATATCTTGTCCAATCTGAGTGAGGCAGGGTAAGGAGAACAGGTGATGGGGAGGGAACGGAAGACATGGGCATAATGTGTAAAACAAAATGTGGTTGACAAAGCTACACAACAGTCCATGATGGAGGAGATCAAAAGACCACTGTTAAAGAGCCAGGTTAGAAAGAAAGGATGTGGGAAAGGGTCAGATGGAACAGAGGATAACCACAATGTATAGACCAACAATGATACATATACCACTTTAGTACACTGCCATGGAGGACAGATGTACGAAATGGGAAATGAAGGATGCCATATGCTGCAAATGTCTGGCACTCTGGGCCAAGGACCAGACAAAAGTCACACATAAAGCCTGAGTGAGGGAACAGATGGATGATGCACACTGGATTGGGCTGATGAAGGAGGGTAGGGGAAAGAGGTAGATCTAAACCGAGAGCATCCACTGCTCCAGCCAAAGGATGTGGAATAGGAGACTAAAACCATGGGAACTGATGAGTGAAAATCCCCACTGGGCATAGAGCCTCTGAAACACCCACGAGGCCAGTAAACACTCCATAGGGAAAATCATGTTGCGATGTGATAAATGATCTGTGACAATCTCGGAATATAACAAGCCAACAAAATAATTCGATGGCTGTGGTCTGAAATGTCTGAAAACAGGTACCTTGATTGAGTGCCCCTTGCCTGTAGATGTATGAAATGAGTTGTCAGAATGCATCATCACCAACTGTCCCTGAAGGTACAGAAGGAAAAGAGCCAAAACCCAACGAATCCCAAGGAGGTCCAAGAGATTGATATGGAGAGAGGACTCTACTGAGTCCATTACCACAAACCTCCTGAACATCCAAATAAGCAGCCCACCTGGAAAGAGAAGCATCTGCAAAAAGGTGGTATCTCAGTCGAGGAGGAACACCAATAGTGGTGTTGGCTGAATCCAACCACCAGGTAAGGTTGGTCTGGAAGGAAGGAGGAAAGAAGAGAGAGGTGTCCAAAGAATCCCAAACGAGGCTCTACTGGTCTAACAAAACCCACTGAAGGCGACATGTGGTCACAACCAAGAGTGATTATGGCTTTCAGAGAAACCTATGTCCCCAAAAGAGAGAGAATCTCTAATACAGTGAGAAGGAGAAGAGGAGAGGCTGCAAACTATAAGCTCCATAACCCTCAACTGAGGGGGAGAAGGTTGGGCCTGACTAGGTATGGAATTGAACAACACCCCAAGTTGAACTAGGTATTGTTCAGGGGTGAAGAAAGACTTCTCCACCTTTACCAAGCAACCAGAGCTACTTCTCTGAGAAGAAACTAGGTATAAAGGGCAGAGTCGGCCTGTGAGGAAGTTAGAAGTAGCCAGTCATCCATGTAATGGTGGAAAACGAAGGCCCTGGGATTGAAGAAGATGGACAAACACTTGGACCACCCGAAAAAACGTGGGGATCTGAGGCGAGTCTGAATAGAAGAGCCCAGAACTGAAACACACACACACTCTTGATGGACAAATTAAGAATAATGTCTGGATGCAGGGGAGATGGGAATGTGTAGGTATCCATCTGATACATCGACCTTCGTCACCCACAGACCAGGAGTGAAAACCCACAAAAGGTGAAATAGGACTCCATGGTGAAAAATGGGAGGAACAAGAAACAGTTCAGAGCCGACATATTGATGATAGGGTGTCAGTCACGTCTTTTTTAGGGTCAACAAACAGGCGAGAATAAAAACTCAGACGAGAAGTTCTCCCTGCAAAACAAGTCCTGAACTGCCTCCAAAAGACTGGCCAGCAATGGGATCCTGAGGAGGAGGGGAATCAAAAAGGGGGGTCCAGACCCTCTGAAACCACCTTCAGAACCCAAGGGTTTGTGGCAAAGTCCCTCCATATGAGGGCAAATCTGAGAAGCCTGGCCCCCACAGGTCCCAACCCCACCAGTTACCAAGACCACCAGTAGCCCAAAGTTGGCACCCCCAAGGACTGATGGTGAACCTCAGAAATACGAGAGGCCAGAACCAGCATGGGATAGGAAGAAGGAGAGTGAGACACAAAAACAGGTACAAGAGGGGTTTGGAATAAATGGAAGGCTCAGGAGAAAAGGAAATTATGCAATTGAGCTGACTCAATTTTGGACTTCAAAGAGTTGAAAATGCCTCTAAAAACCTCTTGGTGTAGAAAAGGTGCTATGCACAAATCACGAAAAGAGGAGGCAAGTGAACGAACCCGAGAAAAAAACCCAAAAATCCCAACAGAGCAACAACCAAGTTTGCAAAGCAGGGACGAAGAGGAGAGGCGTGCTAGCGTAGAAAACAGTAGATTTTGAGTCTTTACAAAAAACTGTAAAGTGATGAATAGCCTCAGACAATAGGCATAGGGAGGACGAGGAATGCAGAAGGGCAGACAGGGTGAAACTAATACAATAAAACTAGGGCTGGGAAAAGGAAACCAAATTAATGGGGTCAGATCCCCACAAAGGGACAAGTGACTCCAAAAGCTACGAGTCTAAAAAGTAAAAATCAGAAAGATGATATGCCAGAGCATGGTCATACAGAGTACATGGGGGTTGAGAGATACTGACACCGAAATGCAACTGGTCCCCAAAATGACTTGCATGAACCCCAATGTCCAGATAGGGAGAAAACACTAAATACTGACCCACTGGGTAGTCACTGAGAGGGGCAGGAGCAGAATAATAGGATATGGGAGATAAGGATAAAATATAACATACCTGATTGATTAAGTCTAGAAATGAGGAAGGAGGTCTTGGCACATCCCCTGAAATGACACATGACTGTGAGACATAGGCAGGAGGGGGAAACAGATTGTCCAAATCCTTATCATCATGTGTAGGCAAACCCTTGCCTGGTATGATGTCAGCACAATCATCTGGTAACTCAGAAGACTGCATAAAAGTAGCTAACTTCTTACAAACCAGATCCATCACTTCTTGAGCAGATAAAACTTGCTCAGACACCACTGAAGTGGCCAGCAAATCAGCTGTGGTAGTGGCAGTAGCTGTGATAGATGCCTCGTGGAATTGCAAGTGCATTACCAGTGAAGTTAACCAAGAAAAAAATTCTTCTCATCTTTTTTTTTTATAAACCATAAAATTCGAAAATTTACGGTTAAAAAATATATGCGCAGCCTAATAATCAACAGTAAACATGATCAATTATAAAAATTTTCAGTCGGAAGACATGAGAGAAAACATGTCCTAGCAGTAAAATGGCCAATCGAGAAGTGATTTCAGGCTGTACAGAAGAAAGGATACTAGCAATGATAGGAATTGTGTCAATTCCTATTAGTGGAGGGTTGCTGGATGATAGCATAGGCAAGAATTAACATATAGCAATATATATAACTATTCAATCACAAATGAGTTTAATTTATCCAATTTTTGTCTGTTAACATTCTACTACACTGTGTGCCTGTGCTATTATGTAGGAATGATGCAACTGCCATCCCTACTATTTTGTTTGCATAGTTTTTGAAGGATTGATATTAGCCATCCCTACATTTATTTTTTTAGGTTTTTCTTTACTTGTTTTTGTTACTGCAATGTTTCAACAGACATAGGAAGATTGTATTTATAACCAAGTTCTAAATACAATAAGGTTCCAACTGTAATAGTTATAGTTTATCTATTATTGGCTGGTAATTCCTGTTTCTCCCTGTAATCAAGCTTTTATAGGAACACCAAATTTCTTCAAGGGGTAATGATAATATCGTTTACACTAGAATTATGATTTTTTAAAATTACTACTACTAGTTATTAATAATACCTATAAAAGTGGATACTCCATTTGAAACTGTGTCACCTCAGTGGAATTGGTTGACACCACTGTTTTGGTTTTCAAGTTATTTGTAATAAAAAAAAAGAAGAAATTCAACTTTTCCCAGAACTTGTAACTCAGTAATTACATAGATATTGTTATAAAAAGAAACACTGTATAGTACTGTAAAGTTCTGATGACCTATTGAGGAGATATTTTGATGAACAATCCAAGCCATCTCTACATAGGTAGTGCTACCGCCTGCCTGATAATGATGAAACATCTATACATACTGAACAAGAATATTTTTTGTACATAAATATTCACCATAGCCAATGATATCCTGCAAATGAAGATTAAAACACATATGAGAGGGGAATGTGTCAACTATTTTCACCATAATTTCTTTCTCATGTAGCCATTTTAACAATTTCTGCACTTTCAGATGTTACTACGCTCCAGGTAAGTTTTGTATTCCTAAAACAACCTAAGACACATTTTTTTTTGCTCCCTTATTATGTACTGAATTCTGTCTCTGTTTAGCTCGCTATTTTTGATTGCTTTGTTTCATAGTTAGTGTTAGCTTTTAATGAAAATAAAACTGCCTGTATGGTCCAGTCCAATATATCTAATTTTATATTTATTTCAAATATTTCATCATTTGTTATATTTTCACTGAATATTTTTATATTCTTGTTGTTAGCATTGAAAACCCTTGAAAGGAAAAAAAATCACTCTTAATATGTAATGTGTTAAAAAAAAGGAGAGTTTACAGGTGCTAGTGTGCATTATGTATCCACTTACTTCAGAGAGTTTAATATATGTAAAGACCACCACAGCTTCTACCCAAAAGCAAACATGATCTCTCAGTTTTAAAGTTTTTTGTTTGGAACTAAGCACAAAGCCTCATAATGGGCTATCTGTGCTCTGCCCACCACGGGTATCGAAACCCGGTTTCTAGCGTTGTAAGTCTGCAGACATACCGCTGTGCCACTCGGGGGCATTTTAAAGTTAAACACTGGTTTAGAAATGAAATAAATAACAATAAATAACATTAATTTCAAATTCTTCTTCCATTTTTCTAATAATTTGAAGATCTTTATAACTTTTTGATCTTCTATCCTATAAGTATATTTAAAGGGTAGCTTTTATACCATCAAATATTCAATTAAACATGCAGTATACAAATTACAATTATCTACACAACTTAAATATTGTTTTGGGCCCATTGTAAGAGACATCAATGACCTAATAAAGAAAAGTAACTTTTTTTTCTTCTGTTCTTGTAATTGTTACTCAGTTAATTGTACAAATCATTAGTGATGCTCTATCACAGATATTACCTGGACATAATTTTGAAAATGTACTACTCAACTAACTGGTGTATAAAGCCACATGAAAGGCTATACCTAATCTCAAAATACATTCGAAAGTGTGGTATAGCAAATAAAATAACCATAATTGATCATATATCTGCTTACACTAAAATATTTATATATATATCTTAAATAAATAATATATATTTTACATTATAGAATTCAACATTTTCTGTTTTTCATTGCATATTAAACAATAATTAGGAAATGCTTAGGAGGCTTTCCTACTGATTCAAGTCATTACAGTTTTAGGCCTGCCTTTTGTACCTAGATTTAAAAGAAAAGACAGTTCTCTATTATTTGCTTATTTGTTGCAGAAACAAATTTCTTGTCCCATAAGACACACAATATGATTTTTATTATTCTTTAATCAGTAACAGTTTTAAGTAGACATTGAGGGTTAGAAAACATTAAACAGTGTAAACACATTATATTATGTGGCAAGAAAAACAACAACAGATAGATGGTTTATGAAGAAACTGACCAATTGTGCAATGATAACTTTCACAGGTGATAAAGAAGAGATGTACTGGACTTTAGCTCTCAGAAAAAAAAACAATAAATGAATAAAAGTTAAAGCTATTTCATATAATAATTTTCTGATATAAGTTCACAATGTATTACCACTATATACATATTTTAGTTTAAACTTAATACTAGTGAGAAAGTTCATTTTTGGCATATAATTCCTTCTTGTTTGCTTGAACTGCTATTTGGTCTTGTTGGCACAAATCTTTAAGCTGCAATACATAAAAAAACAATAATGAAATAATGTTCAATAAAATAAAGAACTGTTTAAATGTCTACTCAATATTCAATGAACAACACATAGTGTCTCTCTAAAAATTACTGTCTGCTTTTAAAGACCAGTCAAAAAATACATTCTCTACACAAGATGCTAACATCGAAGTTACTGAAAGAAGTACACCACATCTAAAATCACATCCTATGATCCATAAACCAGACTACTGTAACTGACCATAACTACAATATTCTCTACACAAGATGCTAACATCGAAGTTACTGAAAGAAGTACACCACATCTAAAATCACATCCTATGATCCATAAACTGGACTATTGTAACTGACCATGACTACATAAGATTTTAATAAAAAAGTTACTGAAAGGAGTACACCACAACTAAAATCACATCCTATGATCCATAAACCAGACTACTGTAACTGACCATGACTACATAAGATTTTAATAAAAAAGTTACTGAAAGGAGTACACCACAACTAAAATACCTCCTATGATCCATAAACCAGACTACTGTACTTAACCATGACTACATTATTCTCTACACAAGATGCTAATGTACAGGTTAATGAAAGTAGGACACCACAACTAATTTACCTTCTTATGAACCACAAACCAGACTATTATAACTGACCATGACTACAGAAGATTTTAATATAATCCAATGTACTACAGTACAGATCTAAATGCTTACAAAAATGATCTGCACTCAGTATGAGCTTCATGTAAAAATATACCATAAAAATCAACAAAACCATAAGTCAGTTGGTATCCAATATATATATGTATATAACTCAAAAAGACACAACTCAACAGTTAACACTACTGCAACTGAAATAATTCCCAAAGTTCCTTTCACCCTTCAGTTGATGCTCCAAATAAGATAAAATATTAATGCATGTGTGATAAGCTCAATACCTGATACCCACATCTGAAAACGAAACTAAACCTACAACCAAATGAAAAAGTATTAGTCAAACTCTCCTGCATCATATTAGAAAAACTAAAAATTCTGCCCAGGAAAATAGGATAACAGAGATGCTGTCCATTAATTAAGAACTAATGACTTGGTTATACAAAATAAACTACAAGTTCAGACTACCAATCAACTACTAAAATTTGGAAAGTCAAAGAATTGTTTCATATAACAACTAAACACCAAAATAATACATTAATAAGCACTTTGACATCAACAGTATTTCAGTTCCATTATTTATATTTCAGTCATACAGTCCTCAGAAAAATATGCTGCTAGGTATAACCATTTTCACGAAACACACAGCTCTTTTAACAGTCATTTGGAATTTCAATGTTCAGTATAATTGTTTTTTAGAAATTGTATATATATATATATATATATATTAAAAAAAAGCTACAAAATACATGTAAACTATCAAAGTTTTGTCATAGTGTGGTTCTTGCAGCATGACCATTAATAACTGTTGCAACAATATAGTATTAATAAACCAAAACTTTACGAAGGAAATAACACCTCAGTAATGAACCTAACTAATGACAAACTAACTTTGCTTGAATGTAAGAAATTGAGTAATTACACAAAAGTTAGCTCTTTTCAGCAAGGTCAGAAGGTAGAGATAGTTTGCTAATGCTCTTAGGTCCAACTAGTTGAGAGAGGACAGTTGATTGTTCTTCTTGGGTATTACATACAGAGTTAAATGTACAGAGCTCCATCTGTCCATTTGAGCAGGAACTAGTGTGTGAAGTGGTGTTCAGCTGAAATTGGTCAACAGCTTCCTGGAAAGAAGTTGAAGAGTTCAAGTTTCTACCCTTTATCTGGCCACTCAAAGAAGAATCAATCAATAATTCTTCATTTGCTACTGCAATGTTAACTGCCTTAGAATTATTTTGGTCATAAGTGTTTTGTGTCAATGTGAGATCAACTTCTGTATAATTACTCTGGTTGTGAATGTTCTGTACCATTTTGACATCAACTTCTGAGGAATTATTCTGGTTACGTTCATTTTGTGTCATGGTGACATCAACTTCTGTAATATTATTCTGGTTCTGTATTTGCAGCGGTGCTATGGAATTATCTTGTCTGTGTACACTTGCGGACAAAAGCTTCATCAGTTCAGCAGCTACATTAAGTACCTTTGGATCAAAAGGCTTCAAGGCTTTCATTATGGATTCCAGAAGATTATGTGTACAATTCTGCAACAAGTGACATTTGTTTGACTGCATGTTTACTTGAGTTTGATTGCTAGCCTGTTTCACAGTACAAGCCTGAAAACCAGAAATACACTTAGGCTCATCTTGACAATTGAAATCAGTAACTTGGTTAGCTGTTTGCAGTACTTCTGTTTCCAGATTTACAGAATCAGAAACAACAGGAGGCATAATGCAGGAAGGGTCAGCATGATTTGCTATCAAGGGAGTAGGAAATTCCACACTAACTCCATACACGTTGTTGTTGATAGAGATGTCACTTACTGCTGCAGTATAGGCTAAGGTGGTATTAATTATTACTGGTAGTATGGATTTAGGGTTTAGTCTTTGTTTTACAGATCTAGTGTCACATGTTGTATTTAACTGTCCAGTTGGTTGAGATAGACAGACAATGGATTCAGTTGTATTATCTATGGATGCTATGTATTGTGCTGCTGAGCCTTCATCAGATGTAAGAGGAATGCTTCTATTGGACTTTAAAGCTGAATGCATATTAAATAAATCAGAAGCAAGAGAGGTGACAGTCTCAGGTTTAGATGTGCTAACTTGTAAAGATGGTAGTGATTTAAATGAAGCAGATGCATCAAATAATGTTGACTCGCACTGTGTTTCAGAGAGATTCTTAGGATGAATAAATATAACAGGAGTAGTTGCCAAGTTCTTGCTAGGGGCAATGGTATACTTTAGAAACACTGGTTTATTACTTGGTGAGACTAATGGTTTACTTTCAAAACAAGATGTAGTGTGAGATTCAGATATATCCTGAGATATTACTGTAGGAGAGTCTGGATCTATGCCTGAAGATGCAAAAGAAGATGACATACTATCATAAGGCTCAAAACTCTGTAATGTTTGTGACTCTTCATAAGAATCAAAAGGAATATTCGCTAAAATATCCAGTCCCAATGCTTGATGTTCAACTGCTGACGTAGTGGATGTAGGCAACATGGAAGAAGAAGTTACCTTTTCTTGTGAATCCCACTTCGAGTGGTTTTCAGTCAAGCCAGCTGATGAAATTGTGTTGAAATTTGTTGAACTCACACTGTGATAATTTTCATCTCTAAAAGAAAGAAAACATTGCTTTTCTTCTGAATCAACAGTATTTGCTTCATTACAAGACTGAGAATAATTATCATAACAATTTTCCAGGTTTTGTAGAAAGGCTTCTGAAAATGAATTTTCAATTTGTTGTGAAGATTTCAAGATATGTGGTTCTCTGTCCTGTTCCTCTGTTTCTCTTCTTTCAGTAAAACATGGATCATATTTATTAGTCAACTGTGACTTTAAATTACTTTTACCAACACTGTTATCATGCTGGAGTACAGTAGTTAAATTCACCTCAGGCTT
This sequence comes from Limulus polyphemus, assembly GCF_000517525.1. Lineage (NCBI taxonomy): Eukaryota > Metazoa > Arthropoda > Merostomata > Xiphosura > Limulidae > Limulus > Limulus polyphemus. The sequence continues at coordinate 23,536 of NW_013668765.1, forward strand.
TGTAAATGAAACATCTTGTTCAGCAAAATATTCTGAAACATCACGTCCATTCAGTTCTACCATTTTATTTTCTCCCACTACATTTCCTGTCTTGTGAAGAATTGTATTTTCTACTGAACTACAGTGATTGTTGGAGTAATCAAACTGCTGGTCACATACCATAGAAGACGAAGGTTCATACAACTCTGTAGTTCCAATAGAAATTTTATGACTCCAGTTATTACCATTATTGCCTATCTGAGATGTTTCTCTGACTGTTGAGTGCAATGAGGCATCACCTCTGCTTTCAACAGACTCCACACCTGACCATTGGTTTAGAGGATCTGATTCTTCAATAAAATGATTTAAGAATGCTTGAGGTTGTTGTCTTAAAGAATTTTCATTCTGATCACTACAACTATCTGTAGCCACATCTTTCTGAGAAACTTCTGTGAATTCTAAACGTGTAAGCACATCATATGCTTTATCTTCAATAGATTTTTCCTTTGACCACTGGCTCTGGGAATCTGAAGTTTGATATAAATGTATTGGAAGATCTTGTTCGAAGGGACATTCACTCTGACCAGAAGAGACTGAGCCACTCTCAAAACAACTGTCAGAACAATTCATGCTAAGTTTTTCCAAATACTGATTAGCTCCCACCACTCTGCTGTGTGCTGTTTTTATCCTTTTAGCTTTCAGATCATTATCGGATATTTTCAGGCGTCTCATCTGCAAAAAAAAGGAAAAAATATGAGTTATTGCTACCACATGGGAAAATGTATAAGTGTTTAAGAGATAATTCCTTAAAAATGGACAATATAAATGCCTTTATATGTAAGTTTTTATTCACCTTTGGACCTCCATTTGGCTTTGTTTAGAAATCACCTACCGACTTTTTTGTTTTCTTTAAGAAATTGTTTTCATTCTTGTCTTCTTTCTCATGCAGCTTGAAACTGTCTGAATTACCAAGCAATCCCTGTGCACGTTTCTGATGCAGGATCAACTCTATAGAACTAGTATTAGTTCTTTCAGGAAGGGTGACATAACACCCACCTGCAAACACATATAAAACAGCTTAAAGATCAGAGATCTGAAAATTCTCACATAAGATGAAGCAGAAATTTACCTGTACCAGTTCAGGTGATTTAGCAAGCCACATACTTACCAAGATACTCAAAATTCTGAAAATCTCCAACTTCTATAATGAAGAAAGATATTTACTGCAGACTTGTGTCTGCACTAAAAGTGTCAGCCCAAGATTATTTTTTGCAAACTATTTTTTGTCAGGAAATACCTTAAAATAGTTTTGCAATTCAGGAATGCACCAAGTAAAACAATCAAAACACAGCCTTTTCACATTTCAGTTACCTCAGAATAGGAAACCAGGCTAAAAGGTTTTTTACCATGTTTAAAATTAGGATTTTTTATTTAAGGACAAATATTTTTAGTCTGTGACTAGAATAAAAACAATTGTACAATACTGAAAGAGAAAAGTTTTTCCAATGTGAACACAGTTACTAAGACATCATAAATTTACATTTGTTCTAAAAATGTTTGTTTTGAACACTGTAGATTTAAGTGCCAGTTATTTATAGTATAATGTTAAAATTATAATCAAAAATGATACTGTGTTGATTTGATTTTGTTCTCAATCAATATGGGTACTAATTAAAATTTGACACTTTAGTGTTTAGAAAATTACTGGTGGGACAGGAATACCAATTTGTAATCTTTGAACTTGATTAGTTGTTTAAAACAAAAATTACTACAAAGACTCACCTGATAATTTGGTATTTATGTCAGAACTAACAACTTGGCAGCCATAACTGGGTAGAATTAAAGTGGGTATGAAAGGTACAGGTTGATGTGGAGTAGTCTGTGACATCACAGGAAGTTGAACTAAAGCTGGATCACTGCCATTTGACCCATTAACCTTTAACACTAAGAAAACAAACAAAAAATAGACCTTAGTTGTTTGTGAATAAATGACCTTTATCTGCAAGTAAATAAAATGAAGTACTTTATTTACATTCTGACATTTTCAATTTTACACTTTTAGTCAGTATTATAGCTGCTGATGAGGAGGCTTAGCTATAACTTAAAAATAAAAAGGTCTTGAGAGATTTAGATGTCTTTAAATAGGAAATGTGGAATGTAATTGAATACATCATTGTTACAATAATCTTAGTTTCAATTACAAAGTAATAGTGAGCTTTCAACATATTGTTGTGAATACAACGTTCAATA
>NW_013668765.1:25774-36906 GCF_000517525.1 Limulus polyphemus
GTAATAGTGAGCTTTCAACATATTGTTGTGAATACAACGTTCAATAATAATAATAAAGAAACAATCATATACACATAAAAACATTATACTTCGTTTGTTTTGATGGAAATGAGTTCCAGGTAAAGCTGAGCCTCATCAGCAGCTATAACCCTAGAACAAGGGTTATTTATTCACAATGTATCTAAGACACTCTAGTCTGTGCTATGCACTCTGAAAACAGCTTGTTTTTTGGATGTTGAACTATGTATATATATATATATATATATATATTATAGACAACATACTGTTTTGTATTTGAATTTAAGTTCCAAAAATGAAAATATATCTTATTTTAAATCTACTTTCAAATTTAAAATAATTTCAAAAATTACTTACTTGATGTGTTAATATGGGTATCGGATTAATGCTCATTCCATATGATCTAAATGTTGTTCTAGTATGGAATTACAATATTATTTTAGTAGTCCTGATGCAGGCTTTTCGCCATATTAGGATATAAATCATTATTTGTTTATTGAAACAATCAATAGCACATGTCGAAACAATTAAATTGATCTGTTAGTTCAATAGCCTTATTTTAGATAATAAATTAAGTAAAAATAACAGCATTTGTTTAGAAAAATTGACTGCCCAACAGTGTTAAATCAATGTAGTATTCAGAAGAAGGTACCATATTGTAATTTCATAGTATATTTAAAGAAATAGAGTATTATATATGCAAAGACAACCTTCAAGCACTATCAGATTCTAGGTAAAACTTGTCAAAAATTATTATATCAACATACAAATGTTTAATATCAATATAACATCTCTACTTAGCTTACGTGGGTGAAATTCATGTGAAAAACATGTAAGAGAAGTTGATTAAGAAAAAAAAGAGTAAGGGTAAAGAAATATAAAATGATTATAAAACATAATGTCCCAAATACAAATGACAACTATTTTAGCAATTAGCATAAAGTTTGTATATTAATCATTACTAAGTTCAATTCACAGTAAGTTTACTTACCAACTTGGGAAGCTACCCAACAGACTATTGTAATAAAGTAAAACAATACCAAAGTAAGCAAAGTGATTTCAAGAAGTGAAACAATATATTGATACTCCAATAAATGAATTTCATATTCAAAACTTTAAATATATGATTCATCTCTGACTGTTACTTAAAGATTTCAAAGAAAACTTTTGTGTATATTTTTTCCACAATGAAATAGTTGGGTGTATAAGGAAACTTAAACATGACAGACTTGCACTGAGGTTCTGTATCATCAATCTTGATGGGTTGCCAAGAACTTGCATAGCTTGAAACTGCAATACTTTGAATTCTGTCAATTAACATAATCTAGTATGTTTCATTTTACAAGCTAAAACAAGTGTAAGATAAAATCATAAGCAAAAGACCAAGCTATGTTGGAAAAAAGCCTTGCACAATAAACAAACAAATTTATGCACGCTCACCTGAAGTAACATCCCCTTGTATGTACTCATTTCCTTGGGTTTCATAACTGCATTCAAGTTCTAAAATTCAACAAACGACAAAAAATACAATATTTCACTTGAACAAAAAACTACAATAAAATGTTTTTTCACTGTCACTGTAATTGAATTTTACTAAGAGCTTATTCTGGACAAAAAAAATCCAGAAAATCAACATCTAAATTGTTGTTATCAAGTCTATATCACAACATCTTCTCCTTAAGTTCAGTCCTATTCGTGCAGTCCACTTCTGTTTCCTCAGTATGCTGATTTCATGAGGAACTTTATTTCAGTGGATGAATTTTTCCTCAGGAATGAACCATGAACAACAAGACTACTGTGCTAACTGTGTGCAAATTTCCAATTTCTAAAACAGGTAAGTACCCTAAAAAGCCCTATACTTTTTATACTTTACCAAAACAGACAACAGTTTGTTTAGCTTTAAGAAGACATCCATGTTTTCATTTAAATTTGGAGAGCTCAAACATTCTTTAAAAACTTCTGTGTGGAGCTTAAGTTATATAGGTTGTAAAAGTAATTTTACATAAAATATACTCATAATTATACACGTAAACAGCGAAAACAAAAGACAGCAGGGTTCCATTAAAAAGCATTTTTACATTTTTATGATAGGTATAATACGTTCGTTCATATTACTTTATACATTATTTGCAAATATCTTTCAGAAAAGTTATAAAGTTTTGATGTTTCTATAAGAGCTTTATGAAACCATTTCTTTCTTTTTTTGCACTGCTGAAAATTTTTGATATATTCCATTCAGTGTGAATTGAGCATCATCAAGTGGAAAAACTTGGAACTTAAACCTTAGATAAAAATTACTGTTCAATATTTGTTTGTTTGTTTTACAATTGGGCACAAAGCCACACAATGGGCTACCTGTGCTCTGCCCACCACGGGTATCAAACTGGATTTCTAGCATTGTCAGTCCACAGACATACTGCTGTGCCACAAGGGGGCTGTTCAATATTACTAATAAATTACTAGCTGCAAGATCTCTGAAAACATAACTATCTATCTGAGAGCAAGCTTGGGGATTACTGATTAAATAAGCTAAATGGGACTTAGTAATTTTTGGATGAATTTTATAGCACTTTTATGAGAGACACCAAAGAAGATTAGGATGAAATAACTCTTCTAATAATTTTTGTTATTTTTACAATAGGAAGGTATGAATAGAATTATTGAGAAAATAAAAGCCTGCAACAATAATTATACAACAAAATATAAAATTTTTCTGAACTTCAACATATCTAACAGAATGACACTTTAATTCTACCAACATGTACAAATAAGGGACAAGATGAGTGACCAAAATGGATGAATAAATATAAGGAAATAAAAATTAATTTTATCATCCAATCCACATAATGTAAAGAGTTAAAATATTGCCACAGACTGTGAACAACCAATCAACACTAAAGATTGAACCAATCACCAGGAAAAGTACAATATAAAAAATATAGAAGTCTTAAAATACTTTTATTATTTCCCAAACAGTATTCTTCACAATAAAAACAGTATATTATTCATCCTAATTCTGTAACATGTATCTTGGAGCACTACTTCAATTTTTCATTAATATAGACAATACCCATATACAAAAGTGTTCCTACCCTCTGTACACATTCACATGCAGAAACATATTAGACATTTGCTGGAAAATAATATTGTAATGACACTGAACCTCCTATAGATTACATTTGCTTAAAGAGGATGATCTTTCTGGTGAGGCCTTTAAAAGAGACTTGATGAAGTGCATATCTGAAGAAAACATCAGCATCGAGACTGATATTTTATTTATGTAACAAATCTTGACCTATATAGTCCATGGAACATTCAACACCAACATATATTATGTATGCACCCAGTGTTTCAAACATATTCATAACAGAACAGGCGCAAGCCTGAATAAGATATTTTTCCTAAGAGTCATGATGAAAACATTTTTTAGATGATTCCTTACAGTTTCAAACTTATTTTGTTATTATTATAGGTCACAGACTATTACATACATAAGCAAAGCATTAAGTGCTGGAGAACTGAGAGGGTTGAAAATCATTATTCGTTCAGTCACTTCAATGAGCTTGTGCCTTCAGCTTTAATTCTTTTTTTGAAAGAGAAGTTCTAGAAATTCCAAATCAATCAGAAAAGTTGACATTTCCCTAATATGAAAATGTATTTCTGATAAATGCTTACCACCACACACAGAAATGCTATCTTCTTTACATGTCTGCCTATGAGACTTCCATGCCACTATCCTTGAGGTAACTCCTATCTAAGTTCAGATTTAACGTGAACTGCACTGGTGCATATGACATCATGCAACATAAGGCCCTCCGCCAACGGGAAGGTGACATAACATCTATGCATAGTAACTCCCTCTATACACTTACACTCATGATAACATCATTCTTTAATGAGGCAAGACAACAAAAATGCACACTGGAAGTGGAAGGACAGGTGGGAATGTATGCTGATGTAAGTATCTATCAGATATACACTTTCAGATTAGCAAAACATTAACTTCTGAAATAATAACTCACCTCCACATACAGAAATGCTAGAATCCCATGCTGAGATGGTGGAAGGGCCAGTGCAAACATTTACCTAGGGTGAGCTCAATTCAGAAAGTGCCTGAGGGGGAGCCCATGGAGTGTGACATCTGATGGCATGGCATCCAAATACGCACACCTGTGGGAGACTGTATCTCATCTAAACAAGGGTATACTTTTTTTTTACCCACAATGTATGGGGGAAGACAAATGAGCCTTTAGTATCACATGGACAGGCAGAATGAGAATATGACCATCCAAGCACTTGCACACAAGCAGTGTCAGTGAGCCAATATGTGTAGTGTGGTTGGGGCATGTTCAGACTGTACAGTGTGTGCTCACCTCGACTCTTCTGAACAGGCTTTGGCTGCAGGAAGAGGGCACAATACGTATGTAATGGGCAACTTGCATTACACAGACAGCATCACCACTGCCTCCCATCTCACCGTATTGCACTAAGTCCAACAACTGAGGATTCTTTATGGTCCACACCCCAGCAGCTATGAACTGGTAAGGGCAAGGGTCTCCCATGCTCCACTCAAAGAAAAAGGGGAGAGAATTCGCTCTGGGGAGACCCAAAAAAGTAGCTGGATTCTCATCAGACCATCAGTCAGAAAGTTCTTTTACTGGAGACAGTGCAATGGGGGATTGGAAATCCCTATTTTTTAAAAGCAGGCAGGTGTGAGCCAAAGAAGTAGGCAGCCACCTCTCTGGTGCAGGCTTTGTCCACAACAGTCCTTGGACTTGGTAAAGTCTGGATTGGACAACTGAACACATTTATATACCATGAGGGTACCTCAAATGGTGTTACAGAATACCCCATCTCACAGTGGGCACTGGAGAACTAGGGCAGATGGTTTGAGCACTTTCCGTTATACTATCTCAATGCAGATTTTGGAAAATGAGCATACCCTGGCAGGATCCTGAATTATAAAAAAGGAAAAATATATACACACTTACCCATCTCAAAGACAGTGAGTTGACTGAGGAATGGCAACCAGTGAAAGTAGAAATCTTTGGAATTGTTGGAGTGGATCATGACCAAGTAATCCATCAACAGGAGTAGGAAATGGGAATATGTTTGACAAACAGCTCCAAGTTCAAGCACATTGATATGGAGTGAATGCTTGTCCTGTGTCAAAATGCCAGAAGTCATTATGTCATTTGGAGAAGTGCCACAACCTAAGAGGGAAGCATTGGTGAAGAGATGGAGATCCAGCCTGAGGTGGTAAGGGAACCATGGAGGTAGTACTGCCACTGTCCTGCCACCATGAAAATTCCTTAAGTATAGAGGGGGGATCCCAACTGAGGACAGTAGATCCCGAGAAGAAATTGATTGGTTCTGCAAGGTCAACTGGAGGTGGTGCATGTGTTCATGTCCTGAAAGAATAAGGGGTTCCAGGGAAGCCAGAATCCCTAAAAGCAAAAGAGCTTCTCACATAGGATGAGAAGGACAAGCAAGAACTTTGGTGACCAAACACTTCATAACACATAGGCAAAGAAGGGGAAGGCTGAGCTTAGCTGAGATGGTAGTTGAACATAATACTCAGATGTAACAAATACTGAGTGGACATGAGAAAAGACTTGAATATCTTGACAAGCCACCCCAATCAAGCAGCCTCCTGCAGAAAAAGAGCGGTATGATTGAAAGATACCAACTGTCCATGCAGAAATGGAATTTTAATCCTATTTCATGAAGGTGGTGAGAAAAGGTTCTCATGACTTGATTGAAGGCATAAGAAAACAATGCTAAGCTGAAAGGAAGAGATGCAACTGGAAGATGACATTCCAATGGACAAATAATAGAAAATATTTTGAGGATGGGGCAATTGGGATGTGGAAGAAGGCATCCGACATCTCAATCTTAGTCATCAATAGACCAGATGAAAACAACCACCAAAGAGAAAATAAATTTTCCATCCAAAAATGTGGAATGACCAGAAAATGACTAGGAGATGAAAGGTCAACTCCAATACACCAGTCCCCAGTCTTCTTGGGGACCACAAAGAGAGGAGACTAAAAAACTGGAGAAAGGTTGGATAAAATCTCAATGGCATGCTTGGCCAAGAGATCCAATACTTCCTCCTTGAGACACTGAAGACAGACAGGATTGGAAGGAGGAGAAAAAGAAATGGGAAGAGTGGCAAAGAGAACTGGACAGACATACCATGGGTGGGGACTTGAAAAACCCATCTGTCAGCAAGAAACTGTGACCAAAGTTCAGCAAACTGAGAAGGATGGTTGCCCACAAGTCCCAAAACAACAGGATAGTCCCCAACAAAATGTGCAATGAACATGATGGCAGACAGTGGGAAGAATGATAAGAAGAAGAAGGTCTAGAAGGCAGAACAGGAAGGTGAGGGGAAGACTTGCCCAGTCAAGGAACAAGAGTTGGAGAGCAAGGTTGTGAGAGGTGAGAAACCAGAAAATATAATGAAAATCGGTGACAGGCCACCTCTGCCCAGGTCAGGAACACATCCAAAGATGTCAGGGTGAAGAAAGGGAGCCTGACAATGGTTAAACAGATAGGAAGTGGGTAGGCATACATTAGTAAATAGTATATGCCTACCTAATAAATCCCAACAGCAGAGGAACCAAGTAAGCAAGGATAATGCAAAAAGAAGTGGTATGGACCATAGCAGTAGAAAGAAGGGAATGAACTTCCCCTGAAAATTCATCTGGAGCACGATAAAGTTCTTCAGACAGAATTGTGGTGAGAAAAATACAAAGACATAAAAAAGTGAGCACTAGAGAATGAAACATGAGACAGAGGGTGTGCTCTCCAAGCAAAAAAATAGATTCCAAAGATTGAGAATCAAGAAAAGGAAAGGAAGAATCACAGTAAGCTAGGATATGAGAATCAGAAAGGCAGAAATTATAAGGCATATGGTGACAGGTGTGAAGTTGTTCAAGGAGGGAGTATGCATGAACATGAATGTCAGGTGAGGGATGAAAGACTAAACAATTGTGAGGATTAGGGTCATAGGACAAAGAACATGAAGAACCATAAGACATGGGTGAAAGGGAGAGAAAGAAACATACCTGTCAGATCAAATCTTGAAACAGTGTTGAAGGCTGAGGGCTTTCTTCGACCAGTGGGGAGGTGCCCAATGAAAATTCTTGAGGAGAAAACAGGCAATCAAAGATGTCTTTCTCCTGTTCAAACTCAAAATGGGATGGAAGGAATGTTGGAAGAATGGATGGGAACAGAAGACTTAGTATGCATAATAGACCAACAACACTTGGCACAATGACTGTAACTTCTTCAGTCAATGCTCCCCCAGACATTATAGTAGAGATAGGGGCTGTGTGAGTAATATCATCACACACACAGAGGACAAAGTTGAAGTCACTGTCACTTGAAAATTTACTATAATAAAGCCATGAAGACAAAAGATAGAAATCAAAGTTCCATTAATGAATGCAAATCTAATGAAATTGAAGTCAGAAGAAATTTGATAACATCTGTTTCGTACAGTGCCAAGGAAAAGAATGACATTATACTGCACCTAGAAGTTGTGTCACCCTCCTATTGGTGGAGGGCTTTTGTTGCACGATGAAGTCATCATGCATCAATGCAGTTCACATTACACAAATGAACTTAGGTGGGAGTTACCTCAAGACTAGTGACATAAAAACCTCATAGGCAGTCATGTGAGAAAGATAGCACTTCTATATTCAGAGGTTAGTTATCATCTTGGAATATAAAATTCTATTTAAATTAAAACAGAATACATTACATTTACACATATGTTGCAAATTAATCATGTTAAACAAATAACAGTATGTCACAAAATATTACCAGTGTATCAGTATCTTAAACCAGAGTTAATTATGATACTTACATAGAAAAAACTTTCATTCTTGTTCAGTACCACTGTATGCGTGTCTTTCTTATCTCAGAGAAATAGATAAGTGAGAAGAAAATCAAAGGAATAAGCTTAACAGTTTAAACCCTGCTTCACTGTATATTTTTTGTTATATCTGTTTAATGTTTCCCAGATTTAAGTCACTGTCAGTAATATATCTGTACCACACTGCAGTACATTAAAAAAAAAAAGAAAAATACAAATCAGGATAGCCAATTTTGGTACCAATAAAAAGAAACAGCTTAAAAGCAACAGGCTTTACTTCCACAATTTTTCCACAGATGAAATGCTGCTATATTCAAAAAACAACCAACACAGCCGAGTTATTTAAAAACATCATATATTGGAATAGTGTTGTGAAGACTGAATACTAAAATTTTGATTAATATTTTCAATGTATATTTACAACAATTTTACAAATTACAGTTCAGCCAACACATACTTTTTTAGACAAATTAAAAAAGGCTTTTTAAAAGGCCAGAAAAATCTTCCTTCAATGATACTTTGATTTCAAATTAGTTATCAAAATAAACAGACAAACACACAAATACATAATTTCTCAAAATATTCTTACTCCTATTAAAAAATCTAATAATACCAAGTTTACAACACATTGAGATTGTACTGGCCCTTTCTGATCCTTATTTATTTCCCTTTTAGGCTTCAACATAATGCGAAAAAAGGTCAGATTTTTTTAATCAGGTCCACTAATTGAATGGCCAAGTTTGTTTGCCAATTCATCATTTAATCCCATTATAATATCATGTGACTGAAAATAAATCTGATGACAGTATGTGGATTGTTAAAATTTGTTGTATTATACAAATGTGTATGTAGACATATACATGACAGGATTAAGACAAAATCTAACTACAATTTTTATTTTTATTGAAAGAAAAGCTAGTGAAATTGTATAAAAGATGTCCCAGTACATGTAGTTTAAACATAAAAACTGTATTTATATTTCCACTTAAACTCAACATCATAGAATTTCCCTTATGCAGAGGAGGAAAAAATTCAATGATGATCATGTAGTTACTTCAATTACAACATCAGGTCCCATACAAACAACAGTATATTACACTTAATGTATATAAAAGTTCCAATGGTTTTTATCTTTTTTGAAAACATACTTAGCTAGGCTACTGATGTATTAAGAATCAGTGAAACCAAAGAAATATCTTAACATATGTAACCTCAAAAATTTTCTCCTGTTAATTTAGTAGATATTCTATAGATAAGAGATTGAGTAAAATCTTTAGCTTGTTAACTTAATGTTTTTTAATTTTCCAAATCAATATCTCTAGTTTATTTTTAGGGAAATTTCATACACTGCATTTTAACTTGAAAAATTCACAAATGAATTAGTGTACAACATCCATCATATGATTTTTGTAACAAATGCACATATATTTAAAAACAAATAATAAGAAACCTTTGCACATACATATGTCACTTAATATAATTCACAAGTGACTTGCTACTTCCCCAGTTTTAATACAGTTAGGTTAAAAAATACCAAATCAACTACTAAAGCTGTTTTACAGAACATAGGTGGGGTAGTAGAAGTGGAGACCAAAATGTACACCAATTTCAATGGAGAAATGCTGTTCCAGTCAAAATATGGCAGATTAACTTAAGAGGATTATAGCTTGTGTCCATACTTTATCATTCTCACAATCTCATCAAGAAACATTTAACAAAATTTGCATTTTTATCAACAAATGATTGTTGAATTTTGTACAAAGCTACTTGAGGGATATCTGCACTAGCCATTCCTAATTTAGAGGTGATAGATTAGAAGGAAGACAGTTAGTCAACAATACCAACTGCCAACTCTTGAGCTACTCTTTTACCAACAAAAAGAGGAGTTGACCATCACATTAAACACCCCTATAACTGAAAGGGCAAGCATATTTAGTGATGAAATCTGAACTCACAACTCAGCAATTGCAAGTCAAAATACCATAACCACAAGGCTATGCCATGTCCCAAGAGTGTATTAATGACAATTATACAAAACTATGAGACTATACTTCTTAACAGAAACTTGGTATGTCATTGATCACTTTGTCTAACACCACATACCAGTGGCCTGTATGTCTTTCACATAAATCACATATTCAACAGTTTTTTTTTACTTTCTAATTAACAAATAATTTCATAAGTTTCATTTTTCTAGTTGTTTCATAATACTTTAATCATATATTTATTATAATTTACCTTAAAATGCAATAAACAACTATCAACCTCCACAAAGATTTCAATTTCAATAAAAATATACTAAAAGATTGTAACCAAGGGAAATCACCAATAAACTATCCAGTGGCCCGAGGCCCGGCATGGCCAGGTGGTTAGGGTGCTTGATTCACAGTCTGGAGGTCGCGGGTTCAAATCCCAGTCACACCAAACATGCTTGCCCTTTCAGCCATGGGGGCATTATAATGTGACAGTCAATCTCACTATTCATTGGTTAAAGAGTAGCCCAAGAGTTGGCAGTTGATGGTGATGACTAGCTGCCTTCCCTCTAGTCTTACACTGCTAAATTAGGGACGGCTAGCGCAGATAGCCCTCGTGTAGCTTTGAGCAAAATCCATAACAAACAAACAAACCAGTGGCCCAATAATACAATAATTAAAATTTCAATGTATATGGACATATCAATAAAAGCTCCTTACAGTTATTAGAAATTTAGAAATTAGTGAAAATTTTCAGAATATAGCACCAACTTTACAAAAGCTATTCTAAGGATATTTTTGGAATATGGCCCTACACATGTACAAATAAAATTTCAAACTCTAAATGTATGAAAACATTTATACACACACACAAAGAATCTGCCAAAATATTCTTAATTTAAAAACCTGTGGTTTTATGGCATAAGGTTCTGTCATTTTAGTCTCTAGCAGAATACATATTGGATTTATTGAATTAAGTGGAACTCATTTTCCTACCAGTCAAACTTACCATAACCTTTAGCAGCTTAAAACTAATGCAACTTGAAAAGAGGCCAAGTGAGTGATATTCAGATCAGACCTTTTCTACTAAAAGAAATATATCAAAACATATATACAAAAAGTAAAACTTCAGTAGGTTTTATGAAAGAACTATGTACCATCAAACCACTCAAAAATTAATATATATATATATATATATATATATACAGTAGGAATAAAAGTAACTTGGTATTATCTAAGAAAGATCTATGCATCAT
>NW_013668765.1:37858-49100 GCF_000517525.1 Limulus polyphemus
ATATATATATATATATATATATATATACAGTAGGATAAAAAGTAACTTGGTATTATCTAAGAAAAGATCTATGCATCATCAAACCACTCAAACATAATAAAAGCTTATAATATCAAATAAAGTGTTTAAGAAAATCAATATAAAAAAAAATGAAACACAGAAGTCAATAATGTAATATTATATCAAAAGCCTACCAACTTTGCAAGGACAGTAGGCACAATGCCTGTGGCCTCACCAAACACTAGGATTATCTCAGCCTTTACACCTGGATATTAAGGGGGAAAAAAGAGTTTATCAAGTTGACATATCATGTTACTCAAAGGCTGAAGGATGGATGTACATGAAATATTCAATTCAAATTCATACAAGAAAAATGTATCAGGAGTGTTTTCGTCAATCAAAAACATACTACAAAATAGTCATATAATCTTAATAAATTCCACAGCTTTACACAGTAAAGCTTTTGTCTTTATGAACACACACTTCAGAGCACTCACACACTAATTAAAATCTGATACATTGTGAAGTCTGTGTATCAAATTTTAATTAAACCACAAAACATGCAGGCTGATAAAGTTATTGTTGAATACTTTCAATGCAATGAAATTCAGTTTAACAACTTAATACTTCTTATGATGTTACTGTAACTTCATGGTGAAATACTTCTCGTGTAATGGACTGTAAACCTCTAATTGATAATTATGCAAGTTTGAATATATAACTATATATAGTCTAGTTATTTTTTTAAGAATTGAATGCTTTTACAAAACAGACTTCTCCAAATTAATCCAAAAATGATCACACACCACATGACACTTTCTTATCCATTTAATCAGCATATTCATTCACGAGTTACACATAAAAAATATAAAATCAAAACCACATGTTACTGTGTTTTCTCTAAATGTATATTTATTATGAAAATATGAAACCAATCTTTAACTACAAAAAATACCTCACCATAAAAGTTTATTATGTTCATACGAGAAGTTTTTGATCAATGAAAATTTACCTGAAATTTAAATTTTATTACCCAAATCAGCTTTAAAATATATGATATTTTAATTTAGAGACCATTCAGAAAGTTACTGTGTCATACATAAAAAAAGTGAACAAAGAAACCATGTGTTATTCTTCATTTTCTTTCAATAATATTTTATCTACATTATCCAAAGAGTTAATATGTCACTGAAAGTCAAATGATAAATCCTAAGAATGAAAAAAGAATCTAGTAATAAAATGGAATAATATGTGTCAACAAAAAGTTATTGTCATGTTCTTATGCATAGAAATTTCATATACTATTACATTTAAAACTCTTTGTACAAACAGGTGTTATACTAAATGTTGCAGATGTGAAAATAGGTAACTTTCAATGGAAATCAAAATGGTTACCTACAGCTCTCATATCTTGCTAAATGTTCATACAAAAGTTATTTTATTTTTTTATAAGTCTTGACAGGCATCTTTGTTGTAATTTTTTTAAGTTATTAAAATTTTTTAAGAAGTTCTTGTAAAATAAATCAGGCTTAGCAAGCTAGCATACTGCACCAAACATTATGCACTGCTTCTATCAAAATACTGAAAATGCTGGTCTTACAATACATACAAAGTACTTTTGGCTATTTTAACACTGGTGTTTCAACATTTCAGCTAGAAAATCCATCCTTCACTTTGTCTAAGGTGCATACCTTTTACACACAGTCTTATCTACAGTTTAAATTTAAAAAATTGGGCGGAGGCAGAAAAATGTTAAGGTTAAGCAAGTAACCTTAAAAACAAAGTTTATATGATACAACAGCTTAAGCATGCTTAGCAGTCAAAATACTTTCTATACCAAAAATGTGAGCGAGCAGCTATAAGATAAGATTTAAATTGTATTCTACCCTTTCAGATTAAAGAAGACTAAATATAATAAAATCTTCAACAAAAGTTGATATTCTCCTACACTGAAAATATATTTCTGATAGGTTCTTACCTCCTTTCATTTAATGCTGCCCTCTATATGCACAGAGTTTTTCACTCAACACTAGCCTTGAAACTCCTACTTACCCCATGTTCAATGTGGCTCTACTACATCTTCAAAAGCAAATAAGCATGCGGCAACATTCCACCAATAGGAGTGCAACACACTCTCCTGATACAGATTACTCCCTTTTATACTATATAATCCTAATCTTCACTTTGAGATTAGGCACAAAAGAAGCACCAGAAGTGGGGATGAAGGGCAGGAAGTGTGAGGGGAAGTAAGTACTTATCAGAAATATACTTTCAGTGTACGAAAATATTAACTCCTGATACAGTATCTTACCTCACATAATAGCTAGAATTCCACACTGAAGAGGTGGAGAGAACCAATGCAAAAGTTACTTGTATGAGTACCCTCTGGAAAGTGTCTGAAGAAGGTCTAGAGAGAGTGACCTCTGATGAGAGAGGAACACACCAATGTGGTAGTAAATGTCCAATAAACGGGCAGAAATTAGCTGGAGCACATCCATTAATGTAAACATGTTGGTTAGTCCACCTCTACACCCAACATAAACACCCAGGAGATGGCAGAATAGAGGGTCCCCAACCAAACATAGTAATGGTGTGGAAAAGAAAACTGATGTGCCCCACAGTTTAAAATGGCTAGGGAAAGTAGACTATACTCAGTGGGTCAACTTCAGTCCAAAACCAGGCAGCCTCAAGTATTTATCATCTGTTTTGCAGTAGGGGGAGGGTCCCTACCATCTTCACTTCAAGCCTATGAGACTGAAGGGAAGATGTTCATTCCATCTGACTAGACTGGGCACATGTGCACAAATCCTCAACCAACACCAACTGCTCTGGAACCCAACATCCAAATTATGGTAGAAGGGAAGTTCCTGTTTGGTGGTTCACTAAAATCCAATACCAAACAGACTTCTGGTTTCTGGTCCAGCTCCATGCACTACCAGAACTTGAGTTGCAACCTCCAAGTGGTATGCCAGGGGTATTCCATTCAATAAGAGTACCTGTTAGCCAGTCAAGCCCCTTGCAATATTGAACACCTAAGCCTCAGCTTGATGGAAGAGGTATGCTGGGGGTACCCTGACGAACTAGTACATTGTGTCCATGATAAGACGAGGGCTCCCAACCAACATATGTGTGAGCATTTATGTTAGCTGGTCCACCTGAATCCAAAACCTATCATCCGGAAACCGACATCAAGACGACAGCTCCAAACCAACACTTGTGAGGATTTATGTTGACTGGTTTAGCCTGAATCCAAAACCTATCATCTGGAAACCGACATCCAGGTGATGGTAGGATTAGGAATGAACTATATAATGATGGATCTATTACAGATTTTTGATTTCATGAGAGGATCTACACCTTCTACACAAGCAGCACATCACCAACCTACTCTCTACTGATTTGGATTAGGCACATTCAGGAGGAAGCCTCAATGTTCCACCACCCCAGTGGCTAGGAACTGGTAAGTGGTGAGCACCCCCAAACTACACTCATAGAAGGGGGGAAATGCACTTGGAAGTCCAGAGGAACTCTGACACTGGAGACTGCATAATGGTGACCACGGAAATCCTATTTTGAAAAGCATACTGTCCTTGATTTATTCAATCAAAGGAATGGCAGAGATGGGTAGCTATCCCCTTCTGCTTTATGCATGATAGTCTATAAGTCAGTATGATCCAGTATAGGCACAATTATGAACTATATCTCACAAGGAGAACCAACAAGTGGTCTTATCGAACACCTCATCTCAACACCATGTGTTGTAGGTCTGGAGAGGCCAATATATACATGTATATATATTGGCAGATTCAGCCTCTGGTTTTCTCTGGTGAGGTGTTCCAGCCAACTGCTTGCCTGGTCCTGCTCCTTGCTACACCAGCCTCTAAGTTCCGACCTGTTGGAGGTAGTGCGCTGAGGGTATCCCAGACAGGATATATATAATATACTCTGATGGTTATAGGCTATACAGTGTGGGTCTTGTGGCTGATAGTCCATAAGTATACCTGTACATGCACCAATTGCCACTCAGTGGGATCCACTACCTATAAGTGATGTGATCCTGTAGGGGAAAAATGGAAAAAGAGAGATAAAAGTAAACTTACTGATTCACAGTTGAACCATCATGTGTACAATGGCAACAGGTAGAATATGATATCTGGATGAAGAAGAAATGGCCACATGATGTAGGTAATGGGAGATGAACATGTTCAGCGTAGTCTACATGCCCGACCGGATGATCTCTTCCAAAGAACAATAAAGATGAACTGCCAGGAAAAGGTAAAGTATTGAATCTGGTGAGATGACACCTAGAAAAGACATTAAAAATTGGGAAATAGGGCAACATACAACAGTCTGATAAGTTGATGAATCCAACCTATGAAAGTAGAATGTGAAAGGTTTTGGAGAGAGGATGGGTTCCAGGGAATGAATAACTGGGAGCAAGACCCACAATGGGCAAATATAACAATGAAGAACACAAACTAAACATTGAAGTTTATTCAGATCTGAACAGGGGTATAAATGTGAAATGGAAAGGAGGTAAATTGGCTTAAAAGAAGAGTTGCCCTCACGAGCCATCAATGTTTTGGGAAGAAGAGAATGATCTGGACAAAGAAGAACATAGGTGTGGTGGCAAATTATATTTGAAACATTGATTGCAAATGTGTCCAACCTCCAATGTCCAGAGGCCAAAAGTAGTAGAAAATGGGTTTTAAAGGAGAGCTGGTAGAAGGAACAGGTAGCCAATGGTTCAAAGGGAGAAAGGGTAAGGGTGTTGATAACATCATTAATATCCAATTCTAGCAATACAGTAAGATGAGGAGGATGACCAACCTGGAAGGAATGCAACAAAATGGAAATGGTGGGAGAGGAAAACAGTTAACAGTACCTGGTAAAATGGAAGGTTTTAAATAAGGCTGCACAATACCTTGCAATAGGTTAAACAGCTAGGTAAAGAATTCTGCAATGTGAGGTACATTCGGTCAGGAAAGGTAGAACCAAGGCTCAGAGACCATCAGCGAAAAGTCTGCCATTTTCTCTGATAAACCACGAGTGAGAAAGGATGAATGGAATGTGGTAAAATGGATACTACACATATGGATATTCCAGATCTCCTCACAAAGTACTAGATAAAATCCACACATGAAGAAAGAGTGTGTGAAGTGCAGGATGTAGAACCAGCAACTGAGGTTGATGGAGGTGGGATGGCAAAAGAGGAAGAGGTAATGGGGAAGTCAGTTGAAGGAGGATGAGAAGTGAGAACCAGGGCTGTACGGCCAGAAAGGTGCAGTGAGAAGTACCTGACACGGAGTGGTCTGGATGATGAATATCACCCTGGGTAGGAGTAAGATTGGAGGATAGGTCCAATCTTGACTGAGAGCATCCACAGCCAAGGCCTAAGGATGAGATACTGAAGACCAGAATAGAGGCAATTTGGAGTTGAGCTGTGTAGCAAATGCATCCAAATTAGAAATACCCCATTGTGTGCATAGCCACTGGAAAATCTGGGGGTTGAAGGACCACTTCGTGGAGAAAATCTGGTCTGGATGAGAAAGACAATGTGTAACAAGATTGAAGGCACCTGGAACATGTCACGCAATGACAAGTGTGTGAGAAGTGTGGGCCCAAAAAAAAGTAGCTCCAGCATTCAGAAACAGTGAACAGGAATGGGTGCAACCCTGGGGATTGATGTATGAGACAACTGTCAAATGGTCAGAATGAATCATGACCAGTTTGCCCTGAACTGAGGGGGAAGGAAATGATTCAAAGCTCGATGAACAGCCAGTAGTTCCACAATTTTGAAATGTAAAGTCACCTCAATCAGAGGTCAATGACCTAAAAACTACTGATGCTCCAAACCTGCCCCAACCCCTGAGGAAAGTATCTGTGAACAGATGAAACTCAGGACAAAGAGGCAGAAGAGGATCACCTGCTATAGTGGTATTTCTATGTAGCCTCTATGTGAAGTTGTCCAGGAAGAAAGGCAGGAGCTGGATAATGCAGTCCAAGGGATCCCTGACAAGGTTTCATTGCAGTCTGAAGAATCTGGACTGCCTTGGAGAGATGTTGGCAAGCTGTGGGATACCAAGGAAAGGGAAAGGACACAGGAGCTAGTGACAATGGAGGGGAATAAAGTGGATGAAGAGTCCTTTGGATAGCACCTGAAGAACCCAAGAGCCAGAAGTGAACTCCTGCAATAGGTAAGTAAATCGGACAGGTGTGCATCTACCCTGCCAGAACTCACAGGGTAGTCACCAGCACCATTGGAAGTGAGTGTGTTTCTGCAGTGAGAAATAGGACAACTCACCGTTGAAACCCTGAAGAGAGGAACAAGTAAAGGTTGAAAAGGTGTGGGATGGGAAACAGGAGTGGGAGCAGGAGCAGGTGAAGTCTAAGACAACCTGGAAACCAAAGAAGAAATTCGGGAATGTTGTTGTGCAGACTCTACCCTTGACTCCAGAGTGTTTCCAAAATGAGAACTGTGTAAAAATGAGCCATTCTGAGGTTGTGCTGATAGGTAATGGGTAGGTGCACCTGCAACAAAAATGCACCCTTACCTAGGAAGTCCCAGCAGCAGAGGAGCCATGTTTGGAGGGAAAGGACAGAAGAGGATAAACATGCTAACATTGAAAATATGAGGGTGTGGGTCTCGTCTAAAAATCCTGCAGGGGATCAGTGTATAGCATTGGCTAGGAAGTGCATGGTAGACAGGTACCTAAAGACAGGGATTAGGGTCAACTGGAGTCTAGAAAATTAGACCTAGGAGAACCTAACTGGAGAATCAATGTTGGCTTCCCACACTTGCATAAAAGACTCCAAGTGTTGTGAATATAGAAAAGGAAAGTCTGCTTGGTGATAAGCCAAAGCCAAATATCCAAAGATGATGAGGCATGCTGAATCTTGCATGTAATTGTGCTGGAATTGGTCAGCATGGACACTGATATCCAGAGAGGAGAGGGGGAAACAAGGTATTCTGATGAAGGAAAAGTGTGTAAAAGGGAGGCAGGGTCATATGAGACAGAGGGCAAAGACAAAATGTAAAATAACTGTGAAATATCCAAAAAGACAAAAAAGTCTGGCAGCATCCACAGGTGACACACAGGATTGTTCACCATAGGATAGGGAAGGAAAAAGGCTCTTCAAATCCTAATCATCAAGACAAGGTTCTTCCAGAAGTGGAAAATCTTGTCCAGGTTCAGGAGAAGCAAGTAGTGTTCAAGCTCCTGTTAAACCAAGGCCAAGACCTCCTTAGCCAAAAGAGTAGAACCTGAAACCTTAGAAATGACATTCGAAATAGTAGTAGTCATGTTAGTAATATTCGTGACACAAAATTCCAAATGCATGGTTCAACTAAGATCAATTCACCAAATTAAATAGTAAAGTAGAAAGTAACAGGGATAAGTTTACTCCAACTCCAGTTGTAATTAAAATGCTGAACTATTTCAGATTACTATTTCAAGAAACTACACAAAAATCAAGGGAGTGCAAATGTGAAAAAACACAAGCAAAATTCAATAACATCTGAACACAATAGCGGCTAAACGAGAAGTGAAGGTTAGGCTGACTAGTATAGATGGAGCAACCTATGTCAGGAGTGTATGTAGTGCTCCTATTGGTGGAGGGTTGCTGTATGCTTATTTGCATGGAAAGCTCAGTAGAACAATGTTGAATGTGGGGTAGGTAGGAGTTGCAAGGCTAGTGGTGAGGGAAAAATTTGAGCATATAGAGGGCAGCATTGAACAATAGAAGCTATTATGCGAGATGAGATACTGTATTGGAACTGATCTTTTTTTTAATTACACAGTTTATGAAGACTATTGTTATTATTATGGTAAAATTTATAGTTTTTATTAGTTTTTTTTAAAGCAATACAATTTTATCTCTTAGTAGAAGTTAAAACGTACACAAAATTTTAGAATCAAGTTTGATCAACTAAAAATTTGAAAATGTTGGTTACATTAGACATTTTTCACTTTCTGTTTATTTAAACATGAGCTAAGTTATGTCTTTTTTTAACTAATAAAGTACTGATTACCAGGCAACCCTAGCAGCATATTTATTTTGTATACACTGTTATTATGAATACATAATATAGCTACCAAGATTTGTATTCATAAAAAAGCTTATAGATTTCCTACTTTAAATTAAAGTTATGTATACATTACAATGAGATTACATGTGACACAAGTTTTCCTAATTTAATGCTATAATTTTGAGACTTGAAGAAAGAGTTATGTGAATGGTGGAAAAAATTAAATTAGCATTGGGTGGGGTTAATATTAATTATTAAATAGTGAAAATGCATACTGTAAAACAACTGCTGGAAAAAAAACTTCAACATTTAGCAAAAGTTAAAAACAAGTATACTCAAGTGTATGTCAATTTGTGCTGTAAGTCACAATATCTGAATAGATATGTTTCAAACAACTGAAAGTCATTGCAGCCGTCTCATATATAGAAATAATATGCCATTAAAAACAGAATTTTCAAGTTAATAACAAAGTTTACTTCTTACTACAGTATTGAGGCTAAAAATTTCTGTAACTTTTGTTATGAAAAACTTGACTGAATATGCTTATATTTTTTTTAGATTTATGCATCTCAAACATAGTAAAAGCTAATAACATAAAAACAGTGTTAAAAAATTCAATAGTATCTTTAATAAAGAAATAACTGAAACACAGAAGTAAATAATGTAATTTTATATCAAAAGCCTACCAACTTTGCAAGGACATTAGGCACAATGCCCTAGGCCTCACCAAAAACTAGGATTAGCTTAGCCTTTATAGCTGGATATTTAGGGGAAAATTGTGTTTGTTTGTTTGTTTTCAATTATGCACAAAGCTACACAAGGGCTATCTGTGCTCTGTCCACCATGGGTATCAAAACCCGGTTTCTAGCGTTGTAAGTCTGCAAACATACCACTGTGCCACTGGGGGGCCATTAAGGGGAAAAAAAAAGAGTTTATCAAGTTCACATATCATGTTACTCAAAAGCTGAAGGATGGATACACATAAAATATTAAATTCAAATTCATAAGAGAACTGTTGTAACAGCAGTGTTTTGTCATTTAAACATGTACTAAAAAATATATTCATATAAAGTTAATGAGCTCCACAGCTTTACAGAGTGAAGCTTTTGTCCTTATGAAAACACACTTCAAAATGCAAACATACACTAATTAAAACCTGATATATATATATAGTAAAGTCTGTATATCAGATCTTAATTGAATCAAAAAATATACAGGCTGATAAAAATATTGATGAATACTTTTCAACATAATAAAATTTAGTTTAACAGCTTAATACTTTTTATCATACAACTGTAACTTCATAGTGAAACATGTGTATCATGTAAACCTCTAATCAATAATGATGCAGATTTGGAAATAGCTTGAAAAATAATGTTTTTGACTTCTGTAAATGTAATATGTATAGTATGGGCTTTTCAGAATGTTTTTAGGAGACAACTGCCAAATTAATTGAAAGATCATCACACACACCACATGACACTTTCTTCGCAGCAGGTCTTACCCATTTAATCAAACAATGTATTCATTCAAGAGGCACACATGAAAACCAACACCATATGTTACCACGTTTTCTAGATTTATATTTATTATAAATATGAAACCAATCTTTAAATCTTCAAAACAGAACTTTCATGTTAATGACAAAGCTTACTTCTCACTACAGTACCAAGGCCAAATATTTTTGTGACAATTCTTATGAAAAACTTGATTCAATATGCTTATATTTTTCCTTTAGACATGTATTTATCTTAACATTTTATTGATTGTGTTTTTAAAGTTATTTTCAATATTCATAACTCCAAAAACTACTTTACAGTACTGGTGAGGATTAAGCTTGTCAGGTAAAACCAAAACTTCAGGAATGAGATGAGAAAACAAAACATCTCATATACCTTTAGGATAAGGTAAATATGTGAAAAAGTGGGGATCACTTGTTTTACCCCCACTTTTCACAAATACCTGCACCATGACTGGTTCTTCAATGGATCTCAGCCTGTAAGGTGGAACGGTGCACACAAGATGAGTCTATGAAAATAAAAGAATAAACAAACTTCAGTACACATTTAGTTAACATAGTATCTTTAATTTTCTTACCTATATCTACATTGCAGATAATCTCATTCCTGATGTGACCTTACATGAACTATTTAATGCAAGTAGTAACATTCTTACGTCTGATTCAACAAAACTGTACTCACCTGGGAATTAAAAATAATGGTAAAAAATACAATGACTTTTAGATGGGGGTCTTATTTTTTACTTTAAAAAAATCCTTCACATTTAATGGTAGCTTGTAAATAAGCAATAATTTAATTTGAAGATACATAAGTATAGAAAATTTCCACTTCTTTTTTACGCTAAATAAGAAGCATGTGAGTTACAGAGTACCAGTCTTATTAACTGATGAGGAAGGTCATAAATCTTTGAAGATGTACTACATTTACATCTATAGGGATTTACATTATTGAAGCTATTGCTCTATCCTTTACATGAAATTATCTTCAGCAAAATAACTGGTTAAAAAAACTAGGCAGTTTACTTTTCCCAGAAGAACTGATATATAGATTAAGTTAAAATAAGAGCAGAACATTAAGAAATCAAGTTTTTAATACACAGTAAATGTGTTTATCCATAAATAATTGTCAGAAGCTTATTTATTAATGCACTTGATCATATTATGACTGAAATGTAGGGTCATCTAAAAGCATATTGTTGATTCACATTAACTCTCTCGCTACAAGGTCAGTCAAACTGACTGACTCGTAACCATTTTGTAGTCATTATAGTTTCCATACTATAAACTTTAACACACTTTGTGTATCATCACAAAATTTGGCAGAATTTTAGTAAATATTACAACTCTTTTATACACAAAAATTCAGGTTTTTTAATGAAATATTTCTTACTAGAGATTTGTCCATGAATAAATATAGTATTTCTGTATACTAGTCCGAGTGCAAAGTGATTTTCAAGTTGAGAATAAAAATACTTTTCTTCACCTCAAAAATCTCAAATCTTATTTGTGTAATCTCTAAAACCTCCTACATAAACTTCAAATGTTTTTTTTTCTTCAGTAAAACTTTATATTTTAGCTATTATTTTCTCTACCCTAACTTTATACAAGGTTGGTCAATTTGACTGACCTCATAACCACCAAAAAGAAAATCGAAATAAATCAAAATTACCATTTTTTTCTTTCTGGAATGACTT
>NW_013668765.1:49972-54064 GCF_000517525.1 Limulus polyphemus
ATAAATCAAAATTACCATTTTTTTCTTTCTGGAATGACTTCAAATTGTAATATGAAACTACATTTGTTTGTCATAAATAGCTATAAACTCATAACAGTATATATCTATTTATACTTAAATTTTATTCCCTTTGAACTCTATCTAATTACTATTTATGCCATAATAAGTTGTAAATCACTTAGAGAACATACAACTCACATTATGCTATCAAATTACATTAAACATGTGCTACTCACGAGTGTACCTTGTGAAAACATTTTATTATATTATTATCATTATTTATTTCACCTAATCTGACTAACATAACTAATTTAACTAATATAAAAGGTTTCCTATTTTTACATTTTAGTTACTTTTATAATAATAAATAAAGAATACACAGGAAAAACAAGAAATAAAGTATTTACTTGGATCTTCTCTGTTTGCTGTCGAATATCAATAATACGTAACCATACTTTTTTTATGCTAATGGTATTACTGCACTAAATAACTTTTTATCTAATGCCCCATAATTATCACAATTTTTCTAGCTTTCTAACTATGAAACAAGAGCCTTTAAAACTTCATCTAAGGCCGTTAATATGTATATGAGAATCAAGCTTGAACTGAAAGCAAATTAACAATTCTCTTTACAGAAAACAATGTACTATAATACATCCTTTGATAGATAAAAACCTTTGCTTTCTATTGGTTATAAATAATGTCCTGACATCTTGGGTATAATAAACAGAAGGGAATAAAACCCAAGTAGAACTGGAAAGACTCTCTCCACTGCTCCCAAAAAGGTGTAGGAATGATAAATATCTCAGCACCATAGTTAGTGTCAAATCAATCCTATAAAACTGTGATCTATTCAGGTTGACCACAGACTCTATTATGGAAGCCCACATTTCCAGAGCGGGTCTATTCTCTGAGAGTCTAAATGCTTCCACCTGGTGGTGGTAGGTGAAAGCATGTTGTTGTGACAAACGTGGTGGACAAGGGATAGCTGTCCCTTCACATAATTGAGCAGTAAACCTCCCTGCAGGAATTGCAATATCAGGGGATGGAGGGAGAACTAAGTACTCGCTCTCTGACCTTCCCACCATCAAGGAAGGTGCATACTCAAGAGCAACTGGTGAAAGACCCAAAACATCACACACCCAAAATACCAACAAAGCCAGAGGCAGCTAATCCAAAATGGCCTCATGAGAAGCTGACAGAGTAAAGGAAGGCACTGGAAAAGGTGAATCTAAATTCTCTCTCCAGACTGTCCAGGATTGCCCGCAAGTTCAGCCTCAGAGCCCCCTGGAGAAACACCACTGTACTGAATGTATATCTTTATCTCCCTATGAATAAGGTCATGGACAGCCTCAACCAAGAGCAACTCGTCTTCCCAATTTATGAGCAATGCTAGATATTAGAAGTGGGATAGGAGAGATCAGATTTGCCTCCATGATGGATAAGTTAATCCAGGAATGCGTGTCATAAATCAGCTTACCAAAGAAACTTTTTTTAAGTGTGTGTGTGTGTGTGTGTTACAAAAATCAAATAGATACCACAAAGAACACTCAAAGTATCTCCAATGGTTATACTACAGAGAAATCCATTAGTGAACGTTTTGAAAAGTGACAATATTATCTGAACGAGGTGCTAATATACAGTACCAAGATAGAGGGTGCACTAACATAGGTGGAGAGTGTCATGAGACAGATATCACCAAGGGCAATTAAGTGGGGAATAAAAGACTGGAGCAAGTGAAAAAAAATCAGACCAATGCTTAGATGTATAATCCTAGCACTACCACACTCCCATTTTTAACGACTACAAGTCATACCATTGTGTTTATCTCAGTTTCATGAAAAACAATTTCTAGAAAATATGATTTGTAAAATGGGACATATGCTGACTTGGCAACACTGATCAGTAACAGGTTTTGAACTATGTATCTCAATCTGCAAGAGAACATGTGTCATGTGACTATTACTGGAATGATATTGGGAGCACAAAATAACCCCTGTAGATTCATTTGTCATAAACCTAAGGTTGTAAAATTGTCAATAAGATAAAGAACATGGACATTTAAACATTTTTCTAACACCATCTTGAGCATAAACACTTCAAAGTAATTAACAACATTACTAGCCTAATATATGCAGCAGTTATAATATAATAGGATGAATATAATAAAGTAACACACATTTATCAAATAGCTAAGTATATGACATTAAAAAGTCTGTCTGCTTATACCTGATCAGGTTACATGGTATCTATACAGAGATCAATCTAGACTAGAATATTTTGAGACGTTTTCGTCCCAATTACTATGTATTTCATTGGTTATTTTCTGCTTTTAAAAGACAATTAGGTCTGTAAATACAATGATTCATGTTAACATTATTTTGTCTAGTTGTATTATCAGTTTTTAATTTCAAATCTAAAATGAACAAAAGTCTTTAAAAACAGTGATGCTAACCAACAAAGTTTCCAGTTCTTTAAAATGATCTTTGTTAAATAAAACTGCATCAGCAAACTGACAAAATGGTTAATTATAATGGGAAACCATGAGATATACAATATTGCTAATGAAGCACAACAACATGAGTGGTCTCAGTAGCAATACCAGTGTGAATCTTTGGTTTGTTGGCATGGTGACCTGTAGTTATGTATGTAAAAAGAGGTACAAGTTGTCTTGTCTTATTGGCAAGTTGATATAATATGTTCAAATAAATATTATTTGGTTTTACTTACATGCTTGAGGACTTTTTAGGCCATGCCAAAGCATTGTATTTGGGAGAAAGAGATGGAAGGTTTTATCACTTATCCAACTGAAGTTAGGAAAAGACTAAGTACACTTAGGGAATTGTAAGTCATGAAAGATTTCTTTGTGCTTTCTTTTCAGCAATGTGTGGTCATTCAGAATTTAAGAGCTTGTTTCATAGTCTCTCTTTTTTTGCTTGAATTGGTTTTTTTGATAACTTAGATTTATAAAAAATAACAACACTTCAGCATAATAATATATAAAAGATTAATGAATTAACAAGACATAAAAAAATCCAACTAGTTTTTACAGACCAAGTTTATCATTCTGATTAAGCTATGGAATTAAAACCATAATGCTGGCACTCAGTTTTGTTAATAGTGACTTGTCTGTTCAAATTACAGTTACAGGTCTTGAATGAACTTGATGCTTATTTTGAATATGATTCCTTAAACTGTATTCATTTGTTATAATTATATTAAGAAACTTTATGGTTGCTCATAATTTGAAGGTCTATTTGCAAATGTCATTAAATTTAGACTGGTGACAACTGGCAAGCAGCACTTGCTGCAAACTTTTTTATTTCATGTACACACCAGCTCTACCCTTGACCCCCCCCCCCCACAATGTCCAATATCCAAACAAAGGCTTGTATACTGATCATCTACTTTAAAATATAATAACACTAACAGGAAAACATCCCAATGCAGTAGTATAAGAGCACTAGAAGCATCTTTATTATGTTGAATAAAGAATGACTGAACACCTTTACTGTTATGTATAAACATGAGAAGTGCATATATTCCTAAAACTTATAGAATTCTAGAAAATGAATGGATTAAAAATGGGTAATACAATACTTGAACATGCTAAAAAGTAACTTTCTCATTTCTATTTTTCATTCTTAAAAGTAGTTTTATAGAGGCATAAATCGGTACCATATGAAGACTGCCTTAGTGGTAGGATTTTATGGTGTAATTTTCAATGATAATGACAACTTACATGATGAAGATAGTCTTGCTCTGGCATTATTTTCTTCTCCCAAATAACAGGACTAGTTTCATCATCTATAACAAAAACTGATTGAATAAGAGTGCAATAATTTTTAATTTTAAGATATGAATGGATAACCATTCAAATACCTTATGAACACCATGGAATAAAACAATATTTTCGTAATTTAAGAAAAAAAAACTATTTTCTAACGTATTTCAGCCACAATTTCCATCTTGTACACTATATGTAGGTTTCCTGCAATTTTTGTATATAATATGTTAGAAACATAAACATACTTTCCCGGTAATTTTATGTTTCTCAAATGAAATATACACTGAGTGGTCACAAGTAAACAG
>NW_013668765.1:55064-67498 GCF_000517525.1 Limulus polyphemus
CAAAGGATCAACGAACTTCACGAATCGAAAGGAAGATCTACTAGATATTAATTAAATTATAAATATATCAATTCATGTGAATATGACAGAAAAATTTAATTTTTCTGAAAAGGTGGTGTCTATTTACTTGTGACCATGCTGTGTATATAGGCCATTTTTATAATTTTACCAGCAGCCCAAAAATATTTCTTAATCATGAAAAAACCTAATATTCTATGGCAAAGAGTGTCACTTGAAGTTTCTACCTTTTCTGAGCTACAATTGTACCTTAAACACAAATTTTTAGTGCCTTCTATTTCAGACTGAGAAATAGTTGTAACTCTTTACTTGTTTATACCATTTATGTACAAAAGTATATGTGGTATATCTTACTTATATGTTTTTGCTTAGTTCAATCATCACATTTTATCAATTAAAGAGGAGCTTGTGTCGGATATATAAAAGACTTTTCAGTGTAGGTAGTGTTATTAATTTACTTATTTTGTGTTTGTAATTCATTGACGTCAAGACTATTGAACGTTGTGTTTGCAATCCACTAATGTCGAGGATATGGAGATTTCCAGAAGGCCTAAGTGATATAAGTATAAATAGCTGTGACCAGACAAGCAGAAACAGAGTAAAAATAAAGTCAAATGGAAGAGAAGTTTGGTCAGAGAAAAGTTAGAAAAGTTAAAGTTAACCAAGCTCGGAGTGAATGGCCTAATGGTTAATAAGTTAGAGTAAGATTAACAGTTTGAAAGAGATAAGGAGAATAATTTGTCTCATCAAAGGGTGTTCTAAACTACTTGAACCCACCTGTGTGGACTTTGACAAAAGGCAAACGATTATTGGAAGTACGAAAAACAGACGATTATTGGAAGTATGAAGAACAGACAATTATTGGAAGTATGAAAAACAGATGATAATTGGAATACACTGTTGCATGAGTTACCACAGTTGTACCCTGAACTTCCAATTATAATCTGCTTTTCGTACTTCCAATTATCATCTGCTTTTCGTACTTCCAATTATCATCTGCTTTTCGTACTTCCAATTATCATCTGCTTTTCATATTTGAATTATACACGGATACTATTGCGATAAAAATAGTTTGGCTTGAATTCTAAAGCAATTGAATTGGCCTATGTGGACTTTTGACAAATAGAAAAGAACTGTATAGTGTTCAAGATACAATTATGATCTCCATATTGTAAATCATTTTTGTATGTACATATAACATGTTTCAAATATATATATATATATTATTTTAAAAACAAGTGGAATGCGTGCTCTTCATATATTGTCGAATTTATCACCAACAAGTCACAGATACCTACTGTAGAAGAAACCGTAGCGCAACAATACTTACAATACTATATATACTACTAAAAAGTAAGTTCTTGACAGCTTGAGAATGTCACATTCATTTAGATCTCATGTTTTAAACATTTTAATGATTTAGCATAGCCTTGAGAGTTTGTCAGTGGCATGTCTGTTCTTTCGAAAGAGGGTGACATTTTATTTTTGATGGGAACATATATGTATATATATATTTCTTTGTTTTATATGTATGTTTTAACCATTCAGTATGACTTGTAAGGGATGTTAAGCTTATCTATTACTATGAGCAAGAATAATATGCCTTCCTACTTACTGCAAACTAGCCCCACATAGGGCAGATACAAACGTTCTTTCGTATTACAGGAATAACAATTTAACATCTTATGATCTTATTTAATTAGTATGTAGAAGCACATTAACTTAATAACTATTCAGATGTACACTTAAAAAAACTAAATTTGCTCCTAATTTTGCAAGTGTGTGTGTGTTTGTACACACACACACACAAACATATATCTATATATTTTTTTTTTGCTTTTAGTTTCACTTCACATGCCCGTAGCAGTTAAATCTACTGAGTGTCCCTGAAGTCCAGACCCATAAGGAAAATAGGCATTATATTCTTAAAGTTAAACACATTTCTAATGTTAGTTGTACATATTTCAAGAAAGAAAATACCCTGATGGCACAGCTTATCAAGAATTTATATATGTATGAATGTTAATGACAAGCAATTTAAATAATAAATAAATTCAGAATAAATCGTGTATTTTTTTCCTATAGGTCCAGACTTCTGGGACACCCTGTATATATAAGGTGTATTGTCACTCCTGTACAATAATGAAAATCAAAAATAACTTTCTAGTAACCAAAAAAGCTCGATATTACCCTTCATAATGCATTACACTTACTTAGTACAATTTATTGAAGATGAAATAAGTGTTTCATTTTAAAAGAACAATAGTTAATTTCTGAGTTTTGAGGTAAGGTTGTGAGTGACCTAAAACAAATGCACAGTTACAGGTACAACACTGATTATTTTATTATTTTTGAATAATTTAAATATCAGTGGCTCACATGTTCTAACACTGCACATTAACAGAGAATTTATAAATTTAGCTGATTATTTATTCATACTATCTTCCTTTTTATGTTAAATCTTTTTATTATCTAATTACTACTGATTACTATTTACTATTACCCCGGATTTTTTGAACAAATTAAGTGTACTTCTTTGAGGTTCAGTGTATAGAAGAACCTCTATTGTCAAGCAAGTCTAGGATGTTACTTTTATAAAGAAATTATTAGAAATTATTTTTTAACTGTGCTGGCCTATGCTCTGAGGTAATCAATACAACCACAACTTTTTGTGCTCTTCAAGCACTTCAGACAGCTCATTGCAGAATAACTTCAGTCACAAACATGTAATAAATAAATTTACAAAGTTTTCATCATAGATAAACTCATTTTCTATTACACAAAAAATACTAAACCTTAAGATACAGTGATCTACTATAAAAACATGTTTACAAAATTAGTGTAAGTTACAGGAACTAACTTTTTTGATATAATATTAGCAATATTTTAGTATGACAGACAAGATCAATACATTTCAAATCACAAATGTCTTGATTAACTGTAACTAGCATGTGAGATAAATAACTTCTAGTCATGAAGAATCGAGACAAACGATTCAATTACAAATACCTTATTCTAACACAGCAGGTGGCACGATGCCAATGCATTTCCTCCAAAAAGCCAAAAAAGTAAAAGAAACAATGTTGTTTTGGTTAAAACATACCTTCATTTTGCTCCCAAAAAATCAAATGTGTATCTTTCAGAAAGTTTTTCCCAATAATAAAAAGTTCAACATTTCCTTCAACAAAACATTCAGATATTGATGTTTTTAGGATTTCAGGAACACCAAAAGGCTGGGCTACATTAGAAAATTAAATAAAAAACATGAGGATATAATTATACAAACAAAATGATTTTATCACTTACAATTTGGTGTTAATCTGCAGATATTAAATGTCATAATAAACAAAATGTGGCAATATTTTATTGAAGTGATCTATAAATTTGGGTTAAACAAAAAATACTTTAATGTACATGTAAAAAACAATAATGCATCAGGGTATGGCAAACTGAAAAACAACCACACTACAGTGAATTATTGTTTAACATTATGTTTATTGTACAAATGAAAGAATAAGAGAAAAAACACTAACTCATAATATTACTAAGTAGCCTGCTTGATCCCATTTTTCTTTCATTTGCTCAAAATAGCTGACATTATTACTAGTTAGTTATGATAAAAATGGTGATGCTATTATTATTGTCAGCAATATTTTTTATTTACCAACTAAAATCTAAACTCATTATTTTATTCTCTCAAGCAGAACCCCCCTTTTAAAAAAATTCAATATGAAATTTGTTTAAAAATTAATTTTCATTGAAAACCTTTTTCTTCATAATATTATCATTTATGACTCAGCAAATGATTAATCAATTATTCAAAATTTCAGTCAGCCAATACTCTTAGTTAATATATCTAAAAATCAAAAAGTGTCATACATACTACATAATATAGGCTTTGAAGAAACTTGTAGAATCTCTACAGATCCACATGATGATGGAATGATGGCACGAAAGACTAAACGACAATTTGTGCTTCGTTTTTTACAGCAAGAGAGTTTTTCTTTACTCAACAGACCAAATCGTTTCTCAACATCAACATTTCTCTCTTTTAGGATACCAATAAAATCACAGCTATATGAAATAAAAAAATATGGTTAAATCTTCTTCACAAATTTACTTAGAAACATTAAAAAGTGATAATGCTGAGAACTATTAATGTCACAAATATAGGGTAGTGATTTTGATATATCTCATGTATTATTAATTTTACAAAATAAAATTTTATCTTACATAAATAACATTATAAACAATTTTGTCATCCAGACTATATAGCTGTTGAGCATTCTACTAGTAAAATTTTGAAAAAAGGTCACCTGCACATAATGATGATTTTCTCTCAGCCCCAGTTTTTGAAATCTGTTAGAAGATGTTAAAACCACAAATGCAACATCACTAGTGACCACAAAAGCCAGTGCACTGTAAATTGTCACATTGTGCAGACTAAGAACCTAACAATATCTGTGCACATCAAGTATAACATGTTAAGTTGGGTATAAAAACTGCAAAAGTAGAATTAACCTAGAGCAGGGCTGCCCAACTTAAATCCAAAAGGGGGATTACCACTTAGAAATCTATTTGTGGGTAAGACTCTTATTTTTCTAATTAATAATCTATAAATCTATTAAAATGCCAGAATATATCTGTCTGGTGAATATTTAGAGCTACCTAATAAATAACTTAGCAATAAAACAAAAGACTGTCTCTATAAAACGTGAAGTGTTTTTTTTATTTTCTAAAATCAGTTTTTAACTAAGGGATCATTCCAATGCTCAGACAAAGATGAAATAGTGAACATGAAGTCAACAGCATAAATGGAGCCCATGGAATTGTGTGTAAAATCATATAAAAGTATCAGTCCAGATCTGACAGGGTAGTCACAAAAAAACAAGAGTGATGACCCTGGCAACAGTCAGTGGAAGACAGAAAGTATAAAGAGGCTGGGAACTGGATGGGATGGTGAGACACAGATTTAGCAAGCCTAGGAACATGAACAAATGTCAAAGTAGAAAAAGATGAGAAACCGTCATAGACAAAGACGACTGATTCCACACTGCAACAGTCTGGGTCCTAGTGAGTCTGAAATACCTCAGAAAATCACACGACAAAGAAACAGAGCTAAACAGAAGTCATGGATATAAGTGTGAGAGAACATCCCATCCCAACAGCAGAAGAACCAAGTAAGGAGGAACAGGGCAGAAGTAGTAGTACAGGTCCATGCAATGAAAACAAGATAACAAACCCATCCAGAAAATTTTCATCTGAAGCACCATGAAGTGCCTCAGACATGAGAGGAAGAGGTGAGAGGCAACTCAGAAGAGTGGAAAAAAAAGAAGAGAGAGAGAGAGACAAATGCTGCTTGAAAACTGAGCACAAGAAAGGAAAGTAGAAGTTAAGGGATCCACCCCCAAAGCAGGTAGAAAAGATATTTTAAAGAATAGAAATCAAGGAAATGAAATGGAGAATGACTGTAAACTGGGAGAAGATAGTCAAGTACAATACGAGGATGAGGCGCAGTAGTATGGGTGTCTAGTCGAATGACAAATGAACCTGCATGGACTCTCATGTCTGGAGTAGGAGTTTCACATAGGAAAACATGGGAGTTAGAAGAAAAGGAAGGGGAAGAGAAAGAAAAGAACATAACTGCGAAATCATGTCAAGGAAGAGGCTTGAGGATTTTCAACTACAGATAAAGCTATGCCTAGAGTAAACCCTGGTAGAGGAAATAGTGAGTAAAATTATCAACATCCTGATTATATTCTACGTGGCTGTAACCTTGTAAACTGAAAAATAATAATAAAATATTCAATCTGGGTAGAAGGGATAATGGCCGAACAGACACCAGGAGTAAGCCCAGTGTACATGAAGGAACCCTTACACGGTAACAAATCTAAATGATTTTTGTTACAGCAAGTCCAGACTATCTTTTCCAATGTATGCTGTGAACAATAATGCATATTTACTAGAAAGGTTGCATTTTAATGATATATCTTATTAATTCTTTCTATTTCTAAGGCATAAATGAAAACTGTCTCCCATTTTCATTCATTTTCAGTGTCCTTAAACATGATTTTTGAAATAAAATGATCAAGTCTTTTGAATTTTATGATTTATTGACATACACATTTAAAAATGTATAGAAATACAAAGCTAGCTATCGCTACATTGCTTTTGATATTCAAAAATACAAGTCACTTTTGATGAAACTTTCAAATTCTGAGTCTCTGAATCACTCTCCTTGAATAATTGGTACTACTTCTCTACTGGCTGTAAACGGGTTTCAGAGAACATTTATTTGCTGACCACAATTTGAACTCTTTTTTGTGATTTTATAGATACTCTGATATTTTGACAATGTTTATTTGACGGACATGATTTCAAACATAGCAAGCACTACATCAAACGTACAATAACAGACTATATGGACACTCTAACATTCTTATCTTCAAAAGGTTACTTTGATCTCAGTATTGTAAAAGTCTAGGAGCTTATTATTTATGAAGATAAGACAAATTTTACTCTTTGTTCATGAAGGTTAGAGTGCATATTATATTCAGAAAACTACAGTAATAAAAGAAACCAGTTAAATTTGAACAAATATTTAAGTTTGGTAAACTACCACAAACTTCACATAATTATTTAACAAGATTAAAAATGTCAATTATAGACAATGGCAAGGAAAATAATGAAGTTATTTCAATTGTAAGTTCTCAAGAAGAGTTACTACACAAAGAAATTGTATAACTCTCCTACTGTTGGAGAACTATCTTCCCATATGATATCATATATTAGCACAGTTTATATTAAACATGTGATTTTTAGGTGGGAGTTAGTTCAAAGCTAGTGGCAAGCAAATCTCTTAGGCAGTTGCTTGAGGAATGAAACTATTCTGTGTGTGGAGGTGACATATCATCTCAGAATTAGTGTTCAAAATTATTCCAACAATTTATTAATTGAAATTAAATTTATATCAACTGTCATAAAAATAATCCACTAACCGAAATCCCAATTAATTTGACTATCAAATAATCAAACAGCTGAAATTTGGGTTTCTGAATATTACTATTTCCAATTACTCCAATTATCCAAGTAATCAAATTTCAAGACAAAAGTTTGTCGAAACGATGAAAGTTTTTTTCACTGCGTATTCAAACTGTCTCCAAATTTCAAATCCAAGTAATCAAAATATTGCCACCAAACTTGCTCACCCTGTCTTTGTTATGGTAAAGCTACTAAGGCTGTCTGCCATTGTCAGAATTTTTAAATGCTGACTAGAGAAAAAGCAACTGACTGGCAGTTCAATTAAAGGTGTTTCCTTTTCCACAGAGAATTATGACTTTCTGGTAAGTTTTTCAAAATTATTTCAAGTATAATTTGTTGTGGCTGTTAGGTTATTTAAAGCTATTTACTTTCAACGTGAGAAATGTCAAAGGAAAATACTAAAGTTATGAAAACAACAGAAACAACATAAAAAAAAAGAAATTCTCAAGTGCTGGAAGTTTAAAAATAGTGTCTAGATATAAACAAAGCTCGGAAAAATTTAAAATGACATAAGAAAACAACAGGATTATTGTGAGTAGCTTCAAAAAGAAACAGGTTAGCCATCCAACCTTTTCAAGTTTAATTCCAGAGAATACTGACCATTATCGGAGATAGTTCAAACACGTGATTACTTGGACATCAGAACTTAGTGATTGCTTCTGATATTCAGTGAGCCAATGATCATTAGGTGGAACACTAAATGCTACAGCAATTCAGGTAATGGTTTTACTGTTGAGTTGCAGCAATGGGTTAACCCAAAAAATTTAGAGGTAAGTAATGAGGAATCAGCATCCATCTAGCAGCTTAAACCTCTGACTATTGCCTCTATGGATTACACCAATTTAAAAATCGAGAGGCCACTCCTTGGAAGAAAGTGTGTTGGGACTGGAAAGGTGATCTGCAACTAGAATGAAAGCACATAAAATACAACACACCAGAAGACATATGTTGAGCGTGTGGGTTCAAAAAGAGAACAAGAACGAGAGCCCCCTTGGCAAGTGTTATAAGCCACCACCATTGAATAGTCAGAATGAAACATGATTAGTGAAATCCGGACAAGAGGAAGAAAGTGAACTAAAGCATGTTGGACTGCCAGAAGTGCCAGGGTGTTAATATGGTAAGACCTTTCATCCGTAGACCACTGTCTTGAAGCTTCCTGCTGATCGACCCACACACCCCAACTTTGGAGATGAGCATCAGGGAAAAGAAACAAATCCAGATAAGGGGGAGGAATCAGTAAACCCTACACATAGAGGATAGGTTCAAATACTAATGCATATAGTCAAAGAGGGAAGTAGGAAAGTTAAGAGGAGAATCTAAAGGAATCCTAGCAAAAGACC
This sequence comes from Limulus polyphemus, assembly GCF_000517525.1. Lineage (NCBI taxonomy): Eukaryota > Metazoa > Arthropoda > Merostomata > Xiphosura > Limulidae > Limulus > Limulus polyphemus. Next base: position 63,464 of record NW_013668765.1, read on the forward strand.
ATGGGTCATGCAGCATCTTCTGAAAATATTGCAAATGTGCCAAGCCCAAAGGGAGAAGTGCTTGCATAGAAGCCACATCCTCCAATACATTAGATCCTTGCTAGCAGTAAGATAGTGAACTGTAATGGTGTGGATAACAAAAAGCTCCATCAAATGCAATCAAGGAGGAGAATGAATGGTCTCGACACAGGTGGGTGTTTAAAAAAGACACTCCCCAAATAGACAAGATTGTTAAGTAGGTAACAGGAAAACTTATCCAACTGGAAAATCCAACCACCCGAGTTTCTTGTATAAGAAGCAGATGAGTACCACCACCATTCAGAACGTGCTAACCAAAGTTAGACATCCAAGTAGTGGTGTTAGTAAAATCCTCCAAAATGTGAAAGTTGGGTAAAATGCAAACCATTTGACAAAGGACATACAGAACCAAAACAAGTCTGAGGGGCAATGCAGTGTCCCACCTCAGAAGATCTCAAAAGCAAAGAAGCCAGGTGTGAAGGGGAAAAAAACTGAAGATGGCAAATGCCCAAAGAATATCTCACAAAAATCCCCTAGATATAGATAGAATGTCTAAGAAAGGAGGTGTAAAATAGGCATTTCCAGTAGGAGAGTCGATAGGGTAAGTGTAAGCTGGAAAACTAAGTGGGGGATAAAATGGATAGGATTAACAGAGACTGCCCCCTCATTCAGATGACAGTGATTTTAAGTACATAGAATCAAGACGAAAATCTGCTTGATGGTAATCTAAGGCAAAATGAACCAAAACCTGTGTAGGGCGAGGCATGCAAGTATCCTCTCCCAAAATAGAAACAAAAATGCTCATCATGAACCATAATGTCATGAGAAGGAGGGGAAATTATACTGTGAAACGTGTCTAAAAAAAGGCTGAGGTACGCCTAGCAGATTCTGCAGTAGAGGCCTGGGAAGGCAAGCCATAATCAGGTGGAGGAAAACTGACAAAATCTAGATTGTCCTAAACGAGTTTGGCAGTTGTAGGAGGAAGGCGAGCAATATCGGAAGAAGATAGGGTGGCCCCCAGGGTTCTTCACAAACTAAATTAATTGTAAGTATAAATTATAAAGAATTACGACAATGAAATAGTTGATATAATGTAAATTTAAGTAAGTGTGTAGTGAATAAACATATGTATTAGATGTTATGTGTAGAAGAAAACAAGATACGTATCCTAATTATCCATTTACTCCTAAGATGAACTACAGGTAAACTGAAAATAACAGACACTTAAGCCTAATGGAACTGTGCAGGACACAGTATATCAATAAGCTTTAATTTAAAAATTTAACCTAACAATAATATGTACAATATCGGGAGAAGGAGTTTGTGTAGACATTGGCTCCAGAGGTCCACACAAACAAAGTTAATACGAAGAGGTATATAAGATTAATAATGAAAATGAAATAGATGTTACATTGTAAAATTAACTAAGTGAATACTGACAGTAACATATGTATGAGATGTGATGTTTTGAAGAAAAAATAAAAAGATAACCTAATTTACAATATACCAGTAAGATGAATTACAGATAATCCTAAAATAAGAAAGACCCATGTTAAGCTTAATCTAACATTACAGGACAAAGGATACAACTAAGCTCTAATTTCAAACCACAACCTGACTATGAGTATTGACCAATCTAACTAAACATATGTTATTGAACACAAATAACTACAGATAATAATATTAACTGTAAAAATATTCAAAAACCATAACCATATAACACCTTATCTTTACAAAGTCAGCAGACAGTATTTCAAGATGTGTAGGCCCCAAACTCAAGTCGAGGCCAGATGAAGGCCAGCTCAATGGACAATCAATCTCCCGATGAAGTAAATCCAATAATTTCCCAGTTGAGTACTGCCACCTGAAGCCTATGTAGATGTACTGATAGAAGATATAACCTCCAAAGTGGTAACAAAAAATTTGAAATTCAAAATTAATAATCAAACACAACTGTGCTGGCAGGAAGAAATAAAAAGTGGAAAAAAATTTCTAATGAAGAATTAAATTCTGTAACTGGGTAAAAATATAAAATAATTCCACAAATATCGCTACTGTATAATGAACAGTAAATTTGTTGAGAGAAACTGATACAAAAAAAAAAAACACTTGAAGAGAGCATAAACTAAATGTCTGAACATGAGCATTGCCAAACAAGAAGTGATAGTTAGGTAGAATAGCATAGAGAAAGTCATGTGGATGTGTGGCACAACTATTGGTGGAGGTTTATTGCATGATAATTTGCATGGGAGAATCAGTTAAACCATGTGAATCAAGGGATGCACGGGAGTGAAAGGCTTGTGAAAATAGCAAATAGAGGGCAGCACTGAAGGAGAATAGCTATGTATGTGAACGGAAGTAAAGTACCTTGTCAGAAATTACTCACTAAAATGTTATGACATGTGCCCTTTGACCTGTTTGTAGTGAGAGGGTTAAGTTGGTGACTTGTAGTGTTTATATTCTAATGCAATCCCTGAAATGGCTCCAGTGGGCAGGAAAAATATATTATTGAAAATATTATCAAATATTTGCAAAAAGAAATAGGGTGTACATAGTATTTACCCATCAACTAAAATAATTTCAAAAGTAAAATACATTATCACAAATTATAACCAACTGGACATTATATAAAATAAATGGCCAATTGCAGTTGTGTTAGATCACTGCAACCAATTACAGTTATATAGTATCTAACCTCTAAAGCCTAGCAATTTCTGATTAACCCCAAACTTCCTAACATTTTTTTTAAATCATATAATGCATAATATAAAGTAATTATTTTTTTATGTTACAACATTTGCTGTAAAGTTTTATAAAAACAAATGGTAAAATCATTCATTTTCTATATAAAATAGGGATCATATTAGTAATTTTTTGGGTTAATTGTGATATTGAAGAAATTTTTGTTTAATTTTTTTATGGACCCTGTAATGAACAGTCATAGGCTCACAAACAATTTGATACATAAATGGTTTAGAAAAATGTCTGTATAAAGCTATGATTAAGGAACAATTACTCTCTCATAGAAACAAATAAACTGGTAAAGGAGACAGAGTCCCAGTGAAAAAACTGGTTACTGCAACTGTTATTACATAATATTCTATTGCATCTCTGTTTCTAATGTTTCTTCTGTGATTTTGGATGATATGAGCTGTAAATCCAACAGAGCATTTAAACATATTTGATTAACCCTTTCAAGACGGGTCACAGGTGAAAGGCCATGTCATCTTGTTTGTTGACTCGCATTCAAAATTTTATTTAACTACTATTTCATGAATTTATATCAATAAGTTTGGTATCAAATTGTAGATTATAATTCAAATTTTAGAACTATAGATTACTCAATTTTTTAATTTTAAAAGTAAATATTAAAAAAAAACAGATAAACATCAATTTTTGTGTGTCACATGGTATGTTCAATGCAGCACTGGTTCAAAATAGATGTTTGTGAAGTCAAAATACTAGGTCTATAGTTTCATACGAATTAGGAACTCAAGTTACTGATATTTACTAGCTAAAATATAAAATAAGAAAGTCTTATCTTTTCTATTTGCTAAGATATTGTTCATATAATAAATCAAACAAAGTGGCACCCCGCTTACCTTTTTCCATTTTTGGAAATGCACCCTTATATACACTTACTTCTATATATGACATGAATAATCAATCAGAAGCTCAAAATGTTCTCCTAGTGGTTTTCTCAACCTTTCTAACGTACCTAATGCTAATTCTTTCTTTTGAATCAAGATTTCAATGAGGTAGGTTGTGTCTTTAGTCTGCTCAAAATTTCATTTTTTTTTACCCAAATACAGCTTAGTTACTAAGTTTTATAAATTATAGTAAAAGTCTATAGTATTGATGTAGTAATTTATGATTTTGTGAGTTATTCAAAGGTATTGTTGCGCCAGCGAGTCACATGACTACAGTGACGCAACGTTTCTAGAACTATCATGTACTTTGGCGATTGCTCTAGTATTTACTAGGGTAGGCGGGTATATATATAAGAGGGGACAACGT
>NW_013668765.1:67937-70867 GCF_000517525.1 Limulus polyphemus
TGTGAAAAGAAAAAAAAAAGGCATGAGAGAAAAACATTGATTTACAAACCTTAAGACTTAATAAATAATTAGATATTTTGCGTATTAAAGCATTGTAATGTTTACTGATAATCTGCCAAATTTTTTTAACATTCACTTACTAATTTAAAAATTATAGCATGAATACAATAACAAGCACAAAATGGTTACGAGGTCTGTCCCAGGGACCGAGTCTGGGTTGAAAGAGTTAACTGGCATTCTGTAAATGGATGACATAGCTAATAAAATTTCAAATATAAAACTTATGGTTCACTACATAAGTAATAATACTTTAATTGACATACCTCAACTTGTAAAAGAGTTCCCTTATCTAAGTTGATAATGATTAGTCTCATATGTTTTAGTGTCTGAAACAAATAACTTCTTGTGCGATGCTCATAACCTTAAACTAGATCTAATATATTTTCAAAAACCAACATATAATACTACTACAAGTCTACTTTGTACAATAATTAACTACAGTAGTTGAATACATAAAGATATGCAACAAGAAGAGATATCAATTTACATGTATAAACATACATTGCCCTTATTTTCACACTTCTAAATTTTTTAGTGGGATACCCCAGGGGTTTGTGAGGATTAGTGAAAACTAATCTGGTCTAATTTTTAATATAATACCTTCAAATTTAAAGGTTACCACCAAGATTTCATATTCTACTTCATGCTCTCTTGGTGATCTGCTCTACTAATATCAATGCCTTATTCTGTTCAGAGGGATGCTGCTTTGAAGAGTTCAGTTGATGGTTCCAAGAGTGATGCATTGCATCAAGAAGATGGCTTTCACCATCTACACTCACAAAGTCTTCATGCTTCGATGCCAATTTAATGTTATGGTCAAAGAGAAGGCACAGATGTGAAGAATTTGCATATTCATGTCTACCATTTACATCAAAGCATGGTACCAAGCCCCCTCCCAGAGTCTGCTCCAAAGAACAATCTGGAGCTCAACCAGGATCTTCAAGTTTACAAGACTTTGAATCCACAGATGGCCAACATTGCACTAAAGATATCATTCACCACCTCAGATATTTGTTTGAGAAGCTCATCAATCTTGATAATTTCAATGATGATGTATCTGTGGAGACCAAATGCCATATGCTCCAAGCTCTCAGTAACCACATGAATGAGATTCATCAGAACAAACCAACAGTAACAGAGATGGATTTGGAGACAAATGCTGGAGCCCTATAGAACTTCATTATAGCCAACAGCCTCCAGTTTATAAAAAATCATGGATATATAAAATCAGACTCCATCCTCCTACAGGATGCAGGCCAATGGAACAAGATGAAGGGTTTTTGAAGGGCAAAGAAACATGCAAGCAGCTCCATGTCAATGTCACCAAAGAATCTAATGGAAGAATACAATCAGCTTCACACCACAGACAAGGTCCAAAACAGTACCTACTTCTAGTGATCTAGGAGCACAGGAAGAAATTCCTTATGAAAGAAAAGCACCATTATGAAAGCTGTAGAAGCAAATGTTGTTTGATTCAGTAAAATGAGAGAATACTGGCAAATAATTATTTTATAGTTCTATAGTAAATTTTTATGTAACAATTCTGTTTTCCTTACTTTTCCTCAAATGTTTCACAGTGATTTTTATTGTGTATGCAAGCCCAAATAAAATTACTATTTTTTTTATCCCCTGGATAAGGGCCACCCTAAAATAGATACTTATTATACAATTAACTTCTCAATTCATGTCATTTGAAAAATTATGACAGCAACATATAGCTACAATATCTACATTTTGAGAAATCCTGCTAGATGTTTAGTTTCATCTTTACACTTTACAATATGAATGCTAAACATGCACTATTAACAAACCCTTTTCCCTAAGCAGATGAAAAGTTAAGACTTCAGAACAATGTAAGTAAGCTTACCAAACAGTCATGTCATTTTTTGGTGTCATCTGTGTTTCCAATACACTTGTGCCTTCAATTTTCCATTGAATACATGAAGTGGCACTTTTTCCTGCAACTCTAACAGCTTGATAATACATATGAGGCTGAATTTTTCCATGATCAGTGCCAATGAAAATTTGTAAATTCACTGTTTGCTGGCAGCCAAATAGCTATTAAAATAAATATATATAAAAACAACTTTCCAATATTTACCACAACTCTCTGTTCTTACAGATCAAAATAGTATCCCAATGTATGACAACTTGTTTTGAGCATATGAATGCCCATTTCATTGAATTACTTCAGGCTCATAAAATTAATTTCACTTATTGTCTAAGACTGATAATTAGGAGTCAATGGATAATTTCTTCTAGAGCAGAACATTTCCTACATTTCTACTTAAAGAAAAACATTAAATTACAATGATTGTTAAACAATATATACCCCAAACTTATAACTGAAAATTAAAACACAACATGATGCTATAGGGAGAAACTTGAGTAAAGAAACAAACAAAAAGCTCCTAGAAACAATGTATATTGTATAAAACAGTATTAAAGAAAACTGAACTTTAGAGTTATTGTGTTACATGATATATTACCAACTGCATTTAGATAAACTGTTCTATACTGCCTGAATAACAATGAATATACACAGCGTGGTCACAAGTAAATAGATACCACCTTTTCAGAAAAAATGAAATTTTTCAGTCATATTCACATGAATTGATATATTTATACTTTAATTAATTTCTAGTAAATCTTCCTTTCGCTTCATGGAGTTCGTTGATCCTTTGGGGCATCGTGAGAATCATCTCGTCAATTTCAGATTGTGGGATTTTTGCCCACTCTTGCTTCAAAACTTGGCGTAGATCGCTCTTCGAAGTTGGTTTTTTGGTTGTTTCTTGACTTGCCGGTCGAGTATGTCCCAGAGGTTTTCAATGGGGTTCATGTCAGGAGATTGGCTCGGCCAGGGCAACTTC
>NW_013668765.1:71809-76218 GCF_000517525.1 Limulus polyphemus
CTCTAGGCATGTTGTATCACAAGATAATTAGTGTGCGGACCATTTTCATTTATATAGTGTTCTGTGAACACAAATTAGTTAGCATAAATCAGTTAAATGACGAAATACTAGGTGTCTATTTACTTGTGACCACTCAGTGTATATATATGGTTAACCAATGCTTAAGAATACAAACTAGTCCCATAACAGAAACCTGTTTGGCTCAACTGCAATTTAACCTATTACAGTAAATACTTAAAAATTATAATTTCTTTCTTATACTATCAAAATTTCTTTACATCACTTTTCAAATTTGTTCTAAAAATTAAACATTACAGAGTATGGAAAACATTTATTTATAAAGTTTTATATGATTAAAAAAATAATAATAAACATCTTTAAATATCTTTTGTTTCATTTGACTGAACAGAACAGTAGAATGTAACATCAACCAACCTTTGTCATTTCAAAATCCAAGTAATATTCATAAGGTAAGAGACAACTGTAATAGTTATTATAAGAAAAAAATATATGAAATAAGGCTTCAAAATATGACAAAAAGGATCATCATGAAATAAATATTTTGAGTTCATTTCACAAGGATTTAAGATACTTCTTCTTTTCCCTGGCAAAAAATAAAAAAAATATGAATTGCCAATTAAGTGTAACAATTTTAGAATAAACCAATTTTTTGAAGTACTCTTCTGGAACAAAACCCTTCAATCATTCTATACTATGAAAATAAATAAGGTATAAATTAGTATATGACATAAACATGGACTCCTAAAGTACAGTCGTCAAATGGTGTTGAATTGGTCCTAAATATTTGATAATAAATCTGTGTTGTGGCATCATATGAGAAAATAAAGATACTCAAAATGTTCTACAAACCCTTTATAAACCACTTGTGGAATCTATAATAATTTATGATCTGTATTAAGAATGAGAAAAAACATGACAAAAGCCAAAAAAGAATCCTTAATTTAACATCTATTCAATATTCATTAAATTTCTGAATCTTAACCATTGTAAAGTGTAAATATAAAATTATAATTTATAATCATTAAAATTATATGCCTAACCAATTCAATAACTCATTCAGTGTGACAATGTTATTTTCTGCAGTAAATTTGGGTAAGTATCTTAAATATTATTTTTTTTTCTTAAATTTGACAAAGAACCATTTTAACTTTGTACAAAAACTAGAAAAAAAAGTAAAACCTAATTGGGCTTACCTTAACTTCTGGATACCCTATTCCACGTATATCTTTAACTGGCCCTCTGTTTCCTTCAGTCAAATAACGTGCCCGATGTTGCTCTTCTGGCTGATTCAATATTTTTAGTTCAAACAATCCATCCTTACTCCAGTTAGGGAACGACAAGAAAAGTGACAATTCTCTATCATAATATCCCTTCTTCGTGTTCTTGTGAAGGTTTGTGTCATTTTTTCTAAGAGTAATACTACTAGTAATACTCCGTCTTGTATTTGAAGCATTTCTTCTTGACTTTCTGTCCATTTTCTTGTTGCTAGTATGCGAAAGGTTAAGCAGTTGTTTTTGTTCGTGGTCATAAAGTAGATACATTTCATTTCCATGATTTTTAAATCTCAAAAGTCATAATATCGACTAGACTATAGACATAACTTCATAAGTAACTTTGAAAGTCATAAACCTAAATTCGTCTGCAAATATTTACAAAAATTCCTTCTTACGCAATCATTATTTACACAATACATGCTACTACGGGGGTCACCTTATTGCCAGGATAAAACCCTTTGCTATTTTAAAATTTTGAATTTTGTGCTAGAATATTAAGTTATAAATGTGAAAGATACCGAGACACTATTATCAATATTAGTATTTTAATAAAGATGAAATTATAACATTAATATTTTCACCAGTGTAATTTATTCAAAATAAGTTTTATTGAGATTAGTTTTCTATAGAGAACGCCGTGAATTTAAAAAATATCCCTGCAGTAGTTTTTATTTCTCTAATCCCAGCAAATTAGAAAAAATGCATGAAATGCAGATATACTACATTTTCTCTTTCACTCCATCTTTCATTTTAATTTAATACACTGGATAATACAGTCACACTTATAACACATTATACTTGTTTGTTGTTAAATGTAAAGGTAAACAATGAACTATCTGGACGTGTACACCACGAGTATCGAAACCCAATTTTAACGTTTTACCGCCGAGCTACCGTGAGGCCACACATATTATATTAATCGAATTTTAACATATTTTACCTTTTTACTATAGATATGAAAATATATCGTGTCCCTAAATTAAAAGTATGATAATGTGACACAGTGTACATTAAAATAATACTTTGACATAAGGAAAGTATTACGACAGTTAATTCATTGCATGTTAGTAACCAAATAAATAACTAAAGTATTCAAACTTATATTTACATAATAGTATGCTCATATGAATTTTTACAGTTTTTTTTTTCTGACATCATAACCACGATACCACTGGAAGGGTGAAAAAGATGTGATAAACTACTTAAAAGCTGGTTATTATAATTACTAAATGTCTTATTGCAATTTTCCGTCACACTTTTCCTTCTAAAATGTCCTCCGGTGGGACACCGGCAAGTTTACGAACTTACAACGCTAGAAAATCCGCGGTGGACAAAGCAGGTAGCTCAATGCGGTTCTGCTCTAAAACAAACAAACAATCATTCTAAAACATAGTTATTGGCACCAGTTTTAGTGTTATTTTTTATGTCTGCTACTTGTATTTTAATTAAGACTGGCTTGTTTTGTTTGTTTTCAGAAATTCGCCCAAAGCTACTTAAAGGCTATCTCATTGACCGTCTAATTTTGAACTGTCACAATAGAGGGAAGGCAGCTATAACTTCGGAAGTGGGTCTTTCTGCACTTCAAACGAATACCATTATTAGAGCAGAGCAACAAATAAAACCGCAAATTCAGTAGTCAACTTTTATACTGTGATTGACATACTTGTTTGTCCAAAGGACATTTGAGGCCATAACAAATGAACTCAGCGACAGCCATTCATATTCAACCTCATGAATTAAAAAGCATTTTATTGTCATTACATCTAAAAATGCAATCATGCATACGCTAATAACCATATCTATATTTCGGACAAACAACGCAAATATAATAAGATGAAGAAAATATGTATATTAAAAAATTTCAATCCATACTTGTCATGACAAAACTTACAACGTCCCATTGAACAAGTTAATCTACTATAACACGAAAAATACTTTGTTTATTTCAGAATTTTTGCGCATAGCTATATAAAGAGCTACGTGTGCACAGTTATATCTGATTTTGAGCTAATAGAGGAAAGGCAGATAGTTAATAACACTCTCCGCCAATTCTTGAACAATTTTTGTCTGGCTGAGTAGTGATGTTTGACCGTAACTCCTATGGCATACCCATGGCCCCAAATTGCAGAGAACTTTCTTGCGGCAAACCATGAACATTCGGATTCATAGTCCGAGCACGCTGACCCATTATCCTATCTGAAAAGAAGCTAAGATTACCCTCGCTAAACAGTTCAGTAAGCTAACTACAGGATCAGTCGTAAAACTTTTCATCTTTCAAACAAAAAAAACCTGCAAAATGATAAAAATAATGATAATTTATAAAGCCCAGCTAGTACAGGTGGTCATTCATCTCAAATCAGCAATTATTGATAGCACAAGAACTCAGAACTTACTTATAAATCAAATTTTTATAAGGAAGGCTTCAAGTTGTAAGCTACATTGACAATTGAAAACATTTAAGGTTTGTATGTACAAAACAAATTAGAATAAAGGAGTCAGCCATATAAGGTTGTGATATCAAAAAACCTGTAAAGATGTAATGTGAAAGTGGGTAAGTTAAAGAAGAAAAAATTGGGAAACAGTTGGCCTGCCTTTTTTATTGCAACTAGAACAAGCAGCAACATGAATATTTGTACCTATGAAAAAGCTCCTAAGGCTATCTACCGCCATCTCTAATTTTGACTAGACCAGAGGGAAAGCATCCGCCCAGCAGCATCCCACCACCTGTTATTCACGCTAATGGATTGACTATCATTCTTATAAAGCCCCCACATCTTAAAGTGCAGAGCAAAATGAATATAAAAAAAGAGCTTTTATCTGGCTTTTGTTTAACTTCCTTTTTCTTCCTCTGATATCACAACTTTGAACATTGTGGCTGACTCTTTATTCTAGCTTGGCTGTTTTTGTAGTGTACATTATTTTAATCATCCCTAGCTGTTAGGGAAAGCTATCAACAGAGATATAACATCTTAGGCAACTACGATATTTCCTTGTTTTCGATTTTTCATGTAGTCCTTAAACCAACAGTTTTTCTAGCCTAGCGGCTGTGAAGGGCAATACCCCATTAGAATTCTAAATATATATATATATATATATATATATATATATATATAT
>NW_013668765.1:76825-82218 GCF_000517525.1 Limulus polyphemus
TGTGTGTGTGTGTGTGTAACATTAATATATGCGGTACAGTTGCCAAACCTTAATTCACATTAATATCTACTACTGGAATTTTGTTTCGTATTAGTCCTCCTTTGATACTGTGTTTTGCCTCTTCAACAAGGAAAAGGTGAACAATAACTTTTACCATTGTTTTCGCTCCATACTTCTCTTAATACAAAACGGATATGAAGCCGCTGTTTTAACATGATGTAAGAATGTTTAGAAGCATAATAACAGTGGCATTCCAGTATTTGAGTCAGCCATGGCAATACCCCAGATTTGGCCAAATTTTCTTTCCTATGTATAAAGTTATGGCAGTTGCTTCACCCTTCTTTATCGGCTGGGGTCACTATCGTTTCTCGAGATGAAAAAAGAAAGAACAGTGTGTGACTTCGAAATTTGGGATTATCTTGATCCTCACTCAGAAATGGGACCCAGTATATGGTAAGAACATAGTTTTGTAAAGTTCAGTCAATATCTCCAACTTGTGCTTGAATTATTAGCTGCATAAGGCTATATAAATATATATACAAACACACATATATATATATATATATACATATATATACACCTCCTTTATTTTAATTTTAAAAAGTTAAACCAAGTCATTTTCCAAATTTGGTGACATTAATTTTCTAGTATGCAATGAGATACACAGATGAACACAGAGTGGTCAATGCCATGTGTGATATTTGACTGCAAACAACCTGTTATATATTCAAGTGTCATGTTTTATCTATGGGCCGGATTCTTTACAGTAGGTGTTTGTGACATGTTGGTGATAAATTTCAACAATAAACAAACAGTACACAGTCCACTTATTTTGAGACAATATATTAAAACAAGTCAAATGTACATACAAATGCAGTTACACTGTTGGTTATCACTGTTGTATCCAGAGCTTTAAATTAGTGTTTCTCTTTTGACAAAGTCCACACGGGCTGGTTCAATTACTTTAGAACACAATTTACAAGGCGAATTATTTTTCCTGATATGTTATTACTATACAATCTGTGATAATTTCACTTTAAAAACTGTCACTATATGCTGCCTATGGCTAAACTCGCAATCACTCAGTCTGGATCTATCTATATCGAACTACGCGTCGAAAATTATACCCTGACAGAGGTCTAGAATGTTCTACACCTACTAGATATTGTGATGCAATAATATTCAATTAAAACAACGAGAAAAACTTAGAAGGTTCTAGTAACATGAAACAATAATATAATAATCACCAATTCACAACTTATTGAAATACCCAACGTATGATTCTGAAACAGTTACGTAAACAAACTTCCAATAAACTATCGCTTCTATAAATAACTAAATTTAACACTCGCGCTATATAAACTATCTAAAACATTAACACTCGCATTAACTTAAACTGAAACAGTTGTGCATATCTAACATCAAGTAATTTGAAAGGCGTTCATATGCAAAACCTAGATTACGCAACACCATCTTCTATCTTTTGTATTAAAAAAAGACTAACTTAACAATGATAACCGCGAATTCATTTACTAACTTTCGTCATAAACCTGTTGGTTAATGCCCTAGATTTCCCATTGGAGGGTCACGGGTTCGAATCCCGTTCCTGAACGTGCTTGTGTTTTTAGTTGTGAGTTGTTATAATGTTATAATGTACCACTGTTCGTTGGTAGCCCAAGAGTTGGCGTAGGTGGTGTTGACTAGCTTGCGTATAATTCATAACAAACAACCTGTTGTGATCTTATTGTTTATCTGTTTGTTTGAAGTTAAGCACAAAGCTACACATAGGGCAATCTGTGCTCTGCCCGCCACGGGTATCGAAACCCGGTTTCTAACGTTGTAAGTCCACAGACATACCGCTGTGCCACTGGGGGCGATCTTATTGTTAACCACAATTCAGGGAATACTGAAGTAAAAACAAACAAAACCAAGTACTAAGTTTATGGTCCTTAACACATTAGGTTGATACCTCAAACCTGTTTCTATATTCCAAGTATGAATTAAATAATAAATCATTTAAGGAGTATTCACCTTATATTAATTAAATTAAACCTACTAATAGATTTTAATTATTACAACGTCAAATATGAATTAAAGATATAATACCTTCTTTGTTTTGTTTTTACGAAAAACTTTCATTATATAATCACAATTTGGTATATCTTTTGTTTTTCTGATCTCTTAAGACCGCCTAGCATCAGGGAAACAAAATATATATGTGAGGCAGGGAGGGGGCTAAAACTGGAAATGGATATAGTAAGAAATGCGTCTATCTAAAACAAATGGAAACTAGAAAGATTCATGTGAATGCTCCCTCAGAAAGTTTTTATAATTAGAGTGGCAATTTTGGTTTATTTTGTTGTAACAGGGGGCTAAGATATGATGGAAAGGAGGGATAAAACACAATATGAAAATAAGCAAAATAGCCAACTTACGTGATTTGCCTTTATCTTAATCTCTTTATTTTATATTTTCGACATATCTTATCTCAAGCTACCAAATTAACATTAGAATCTTAATCTCTTTAAAGTGATTCATTATTCTAGATCAATAACTCAATTCTGGTTGATTACCTATCGAACTTTGTAAAAGGGCCTTATCGTGTGCTGCCCCTTACTCTGTTTCGACGCATATTGAGATTAACATTTTGTTATCTAGTTGACGAGCTAAATGTTATATAAAACAACGACCAAAAACATCTGACTAAAATTTCATTTGAATAGGCAGTATTAATCACATGTACTTATTACGCGGTGATCTTTTGCTTCAGCAATGATTTTTTTATTTTGAAAGAAACAAATCAGTATTAAAAACATAACTATCAATATATATGGCTTCTGTAAAACTTGAAACGTTTGCCCAAATATCATTATAACAATTTTATGCCAGTTGTTAAAGCTTAGTATATTTTTTTCAATTGTATTTTATTATTAATTACTAAATAATGTATAGACCTTTTTAGCTGAAACTTGGTATCCGATCATATTATCAAATATATATTAAACGATAACTATTTGGCGGGAAATATATATATATAAAATAAAGCAGAAAGTTCGTACAAAATGTTGTGTAAATAGAAACTATTTATTAAATTTGTTTTAAGAGTAAGCACATACACATTACAACCTTTCTTGCATAAATAATTTTTCCTGTAAACAGTATGTGCACGTGATTGTTTCATGTACCTCAAGTATGAGCATGTGTGATATTCTAACAATAATTTAGTATACTTGTACTGCACAACGCCATCTTCAACTCTTATATGATACGAGTAATTTACATATTACAACAACTAGCGTTAATTAGTTAACTGGTTTTTAATGTTACTCTTTGTGGGTAAACATATGTTACGGTTATTATAAAATCGGTTTAAAACATGTCCTACTCAAATCTTAAACTACGTAGAATTAGCTGAAGCCTGCGTATTCCCATAAAAGGGTTAAAAAGTTCAAAAAGACAGTATCTTAATTTTAATTTTTGAAGAAATATAAGTGGTAACTTACTTTCTGTAGATAATATTACATGAGAAAGACAACACTGATACTTCAACACTCTAAACTTCCTGAAGGTCGTTTGTTGCCAAAGGACTGGCTCTGTACTAGTTGTATGGCAGCCGTAACAATGAACTTTAACCTCAAAGATTTCCAGTGTGAATCAGTTGATTGAGTAGAAGTAAAATATATCTTTATGACGCATCATTTAATTTACTTGCATGCATTTAATTGCATAGGTATAGTTTTAATATTTCTTTCACGGTCATTTATAATTATGTCATAAACTATATTTTCAATGTTTTAATTTAGATGTTAGCTAGAGAGTATATGACATTAAAATCGAAGAGTATAAAAATAGGCCTAAAATACCTAGAGTATTCTAGATGACGTCATGAAAATATATTAACTTCGACAAATACCTAGCAGTGAGACATCAAATATAAATACTAGTGGGCCAGTCAATTATTAAGCTAGCAGTGGATCAGTCTTTGTTGTTTTTTTCTTCGGTAGTAGAGTGACCGCGAAGTGTTTGACTCAATGTTAGTTTTCGAGTATATTCAGTTACTCGATCGAGTAACCATGAAACCGCACAAGTAAATTTCTGTTACGATAGTCATATCACTATTAGCGAAGTATTTTCATTTGAAAGTTATCTGTAAACTTAGACCTACAAGTTACAACAGCGTAAAAGTGAAGACAGTTTGTTGAAATGTTAAAGGGGGGGGGGGATGAACTAATCTGTTGTCGTTACATTTTACCACATAACCTAAAATAACCCACGTAAAGAAAGAACAACGTTACAACAATGAGTTAGATAATTCGTTTAATTATTAAACATTGACTCGACGTTTTTTTAAAGTTCCTATAGATATGGTTCTTACTGGAGATACAAAAAAAAATGAAAAATAGAAGGTTAAAAGTTGTAGTTAAAAGATCTTTTTTAACTTTTACTTAATCAATTGAATCATTAAGGCTATTCCTTACTTTGGAAAAGCTTTTCAGTACATTTGTACATTCTTTTACTAAAATCCCTTTAATTTGTGATCTAAATAGCGAATAAGTTATAAAAATAACACATTCATTAAATCTTCTATTAAAGGTATTGATAACAAATTTTTGTTATTTTTCTTCGGGTGGATAGCTTGTCCCTGGTGGAACAGCAGTAAGTTTACGACTTATAACATTTTAATCCTGGTTCGATTCCCCGCGGTGGACACAGCAGATAGTCTAGTGCGTCTTTGCTCTAAACCACACAAATACATAAAATCTCAATATCTTAAAATTGTTGATAATATTACACGTCTTTCAAATCTTGGTTTAAACGTAGTAGTAACACCAAAATATCTAAAACTTTTTATGATGATTATGTGCTATTTGATTTTACGAAGAACTACGTATGACAAAAATAATTGGAAGATTTTTTTATATTCTTATGACAATCGGCGAGTAGCTAAAGTTTTATAGGTATTATATACGTGTAATGATACTGGGTAAACGACTAGGCAATATCCAAGTACAATTTGGAAGTGAAATAAATATAAAAATATAACAGCCTTGTAATGCTTATGCATAATCACAAAGACAATAGACTCAGTTTCACCTAAACCCAAAATATTGTCACGTCTCCGTTTGTTAATTAACTTTCCGTAACTTCGTTCCAACGAAACTTTAACGACACAAGTCTTTACTTAATAAAACTGGTTTATTCTTTCCGAATATAACTTTACCGATACACTCAACTTCAACAATCGCGCTAAACAAACGCTATAACAACGAACGTTCAATAATACTTCTGACTGCAGTTCAATTACTCACTGTCTACACACACATTACCTTCCCCTCTTAAATATACCAACCTACCCTATAACTAGTAAGAACTAGAACATTCGCCAAAGTACA
>NW_013668765.1:82488-84046 GCF_000517525.1 Limulus polyphemus
CACACCAGTCACGTGACCTCGATGACACAACAATATAATAGTCTACTAGACAAATTTTAACTAACCTTTCACCATAAAGTATTCTATTTGCTCTTCCCTTATTTCCTCTTTAACCAAAATCATGAATGCTTCCATAAATTGAAAGTAATTTTCCAAATATCTTTTGTCGTAACTGCTTTGTAAAGCAGCCAGAACTTCTCGACCGTTGATAAACTCTTCACTTTATCTTCACGTTAGTTTTAATCACACCCTACACGTTACAGATAGTCCTCCAAACAAATTGTTTACAACTTAATATATTTGTTTTAGAAGAACACAGTAATTTGTTGATTAACACAATGAAAATCGTCATTGAACGTCATAAATTTCAAACTTCTCCCTTTATCTTCTAACCTAGTTTAAGTATTGTTGCATATTAGACCTAACAAAACAAACATAATTGAAAATCGTTACAACCATAAGACCAAATTAGCGGAGGTGAAAGAAAACTTGCCCCTTTCAATATTTATTTTTAAAGTAAAGACATCATAGAATTCGTAATGTGCTCACTTGATTGTTTCAAATGAAAAACATTATCCATGCAGGGCAGAATGTGAGGAGTGCATCATAGCTAGTGATCTAATTTTTATGTCAAATTTCCTCAAATAAGTTATTCATTTTATTTCTATCTAAATGTATCCAAAAGTCATGGATAACTCTATTAACTCAAGAACCTCGGATATGGCCTGTTTCACTCAAAGCAAAGAGTGAAATTAGTTTCTATTTATTATAATATTGTTACGACAGCGGAAGTCACGCGATGCTGAGAGCATGCGCAGTGGAGTTTCTAGAAGGATCATGACTTATCGAGGAACCTCTCGAATATCCGAGTATTTGCCAGGCGCCCCCTTTTTTAGTATATAAGCTGGCGAGAAAAACCAGCGCAATGGCATAGATAGATAGATATAGAGATAGATAATTGAGTCAAGCGAAGAGTAGACACCGTAAGTAAAGTGTGTGAAACGTTGTGAATTATACCGTGAGTTTATAAAAGTAGTTAAGTTAAAGTGACTGTGTAAATTCTGTGTATTACAAAGTTATATCGAGAAAGAATAAACTAGTTTTATTTAGGAAAGGACTTGTATCGCCGAAGTTCCCCGGAAAGAATTTATACCAGAAATTAACAAACAAGCAGATACGCAACAAATTGGTGTTAGAGAGTGGGACAGAAAAGAAAAAAAATGGAAGCGAGAAATGGCAAATTGAACTACAGCTTAGCAGATTTGATAGCAGTAATACAAGAACAGCAAAAGAAACAAAAAGAACGAAAAAAGAAACAAGAAGAGAGGCAACAGCAGTGGCAAGAAAACCTGCAACAGTCTTGTTTATTTTGCTGTTCGAGCTGCCAGAAATTACAGCAGTTGTTGGAGGAAAAAGAAAAGAAACAAGAAGAGAAATCACAGCAGTTGTTGGAGGAAAAGTAAAGAAACAAGAAGAAAGATTACAGCAGTGGCAAGAAAATCTGCAACAGTGGCAGCTCGAACAACAAAATAATCAAGAAGAGAAAATTACAGCAGCT
>NW_013668765.1:84891-86343 GCF_000517525.1 Limulus polyphemus
ACAAGAAGAGAGACAACAGCAGTGGCAAGAAAACCTGCAACAGTGGCAGCTTGAACAGCAAAATAAACAAGAAGAGAGACAACAGCAGTGGCAAGAAAACCTGCAACAGTGGCAGCTCGAACAGCAAAATAAACAAGAAGAGAGACTACAGCAGTGGTTGGAGGAGAAAGAAAATAAACAAGAAGAAAGTATCCAACAGTTGAGAGAAAGCCAGCATACACAAATGAAAAAAAAGTAAATTTAAAAGTGAATTAAATATATTAAAGGACGATTTATTGTCTTTTACACAAGGAGTATATATTAGCTAAACCCTAATGCAGACATCTTCTGTCGTGCCAGAAGTCACATTCCAGAATATGTGTGTCAGCAATAGGGGTGATCTAGTACGAAGGAAGCCACAGGAATTCGATGGGAAGGCACCATGGGAAGCATATAGAGCACAATTTGAGCTCCTGGCAGAAATGAATGGATGGACAGAGGAGCAGAAAGCAGGGTACTTGGCAACGAGTCTGAAGAGACAACCACTGGAAATACTTGGACAGTTGACAGCAGCCGACAGGCACAACTATAGAGCACTGGTAGCTTCTCTAGAACTCAGGTATGGAACTCAAAATCAGTCCGAAGTCTACAGGGCTAGGTTTAGGACTAGAGTCCGTGCTAAAGGGTAGAGCCTGCAAGAGCTGGCACAGGACTTGGAGAGCATGGCACACAAGGCCTACCCAACTGTTGCTGAGGGATCAGTTTGTAAACGCCTTGTACAGTCCACGACTGAAGATACAAGTAAAGCAAGCACACCCCTCTACTATGCAGGATGCAATGGTAAGAGCTCTTAAATTCGAATCCTATGTTAAATCCAGCGTAGAAGTACCAAGGTTGGTACAGTCATCAGGATTCAAGTCCAGAAAAGGGCATCTCTCAGAGAAGTTTGAGGGACATTGCTGGTACTGTAACAAACCTGGGCACAAGATAGCTCAATGCCGGCAACTTCAACATAGGGAAGATGCCATGGCAGGAAAGGCTGCTACCCAAAAAGGTTGTTGGAACTGTGGAGAGCAAGGACAGAAGAATACTACCAACAAGTCAGTCTCTGGGATACCAGTTGTGGTTTGTGTTGAGGGATGCCCATCTTGAAAGTCCCAACAGCTAGGTGTAAAATACCAAGCACACATAGTGTCTACGTGACAGGAAAGCTGGATGGCCAAAAGTGCAACTTTGTCATAGATTCTCCATCTCAGCAAACCCTTATGAGTATCAAGGTGCTGGATCACAAAGGAGTACCAGAAGCCATACAGAAGCTCTTTGGTGTGACAGGACATTATACAAGGTTGTGGAGACCAGTGTGGGTAACTATTGAGCTCATGGGCATAAAGGACAGACACGAAGTATAATTGGCTGACATTGAAGACCCATGCATATTAGGGTTGGACTATTTATTACCAAGGAAGTGTGTAG
>NW_013668765.1:87343-91739 GCF_000517525.1 Limulus polyphemus
CAGGAAGACCAAAGGGAAGTCTCCTAAGTTGTCTTCTCCATGGGAAGGCCTGTATGACATAGTGGATCGTCTCTCAGACATGACTTTCCGAATAAAATGTGGTCGGCGAGGTAAGCCAAAGGTGGTGCATGCCAATAGGCTTTGGTGTTATCATGGTCCAGGACATTTCAGTTGGAACGAAGTGAATAATGGAAGAAATGACGCTGCTGAAGACGTGTTACCTGAAAAAGCCACTATCAAAGAAGAAACGCTACCCGGTTTTGAGAAGGAAAATAGTGCTGCCATTAATAAAGTTACTACCACTGATGTGACTGTTACCAATGATAGGACGTTTCCTGATGAAACAGATGAACCCCACATGAAGCAGAAGCCAACAAGACGGAGACCAATACGGAAGAAGATTCATCCTGTAAAATTAAGAGACTTTGTTGTATTTCAATTTTATGTTTGTAAATTCTGTATATTTAATTAAGTTATTGTTAATTATCTATTGGTTTAATGTAAGTGGCTATTGTTCGAGATGAACAATACCAAGGAAGGGGCAGTGTTACGACAGTGGAAGTCGAGTGAATACTGTAATCAGATTTTCAGTATCTTTTATATGAAAACGTATTATGTGTTATGATTGTCTCTTAGTCTTTTTTTGTTGTTTAATTCAGCTGAAAGTTACACGTTTATACATTAAAAAGTATTTCAGCATGTTATTAGTTTCCGTTGATTTTAGGGCGCTATTATACGTTTTTACACCGAAATCTACAAGTCCACTTGTCTTATACCTTACATTAGTTAACTCTTTATTATTAAGTACTGCTCATATTCGATAGAGATACATTAACACAACCTCTCACGTCGAATACAACAACCAAACTCCGTTAAAGCCGTTGGTGCCTTAGATATTGTTACGACAGTGGAAGTCACGCGATGCTGGGAGCATGCGTGCTGGAGTTTCTAGAAGGATCATGACTTATCGAGGAACCTCTCGAATGTCCGAGTGTTTGCCAGGTGCCCCTTTTTTAGTATATAAGCCTGGCGAGAAAAACCAGCGCAATGGCATAGATAGATAGATATAGATAATTGAGTCAAGCAAATAGTAGGCACCGTAAGTAAAGTGTGTGAATCGCTGTGAATTATAGCGTGTTTATAAAAGTAGTTAAGTTAAAGTGACTGTGGAAATTCTGTGTATTACAAAGTTGTATCGAAAAAGAATAAACTAGTTTATTTAAGAAAGGACTTGTATCACTGAAGTTCCCTGGAAAGAATTTATAGCGGAAATTAACAAACGAGCAGATACGCAACAATATCTTATCATTATTCTAATATGTTATTTACTTGCAATTTTTTTTATTGCCATATGAATTTAAGTTTAAGTCACTTATGTTTTTAGTTATACCAGCACAACTGTAAGAAATGATGTTGAAGATTAGCTTTTTAAATTAGATATGCTATGTTGATTTCATACTTATGCCAAGGATAAAGAAAGTATAAGAAGTGTTATTCCCCTAAAGCACTTGACTAGGCCTTCAGTTGTTATCGTATTCTTTTAAGTTAAGTCCATTATGGACTTTAAAGTAGACGTTATGTGTAAACATATTTAGCATTTGAAGTTGATATTTTGTCTGCTAGACGTAAAACGCAATTTTCATCGTTTTTTCTTATTCTTGCAGTATTTAACATGAGCCATCATCTTCTTTCACTTATAATCTACTATATCTTTGTATTTACTTCCATTATCGGTACTGGTTGGAATTTTAATATATATAATTTTATTACTTTACTAGCATAAGTACCCGGTTATTAGGTTGATATATTACAGTTTACTATGCCAGTGTGTGTATTCTGAACCCATTGTGTATGCGCACATTTTTAATGAGGCAAGATAGCGAAAAACCGCTTAAAAAATTGGTTCCTTATATAAGAACTTCTAATATATAGAAAAGTCAGTGCATTTTGGTAGCAATGCGTTCCAACAATGGCTTTTATGTCATGTTGCTTAGCAAGAAAAGTATATAGGTTATACTTTTATGCTATTGCTAAGTAATAACACCCAGATGCACACCCTCAGGGTCTACTTAGTATATGTGAAAAATTTCAGGTCTCTAGGTTCTTTCCTCTTGGAGCTATGGCGGTCACATTTCTTTTTTATGTGGTTTTTCTCATAAAAAGATGTGCTTGCAAGCACGCACGTTGATAAGTAATAATACCCAGGTGTTTACCCTCTGCATCCACTTAGTAGGGGTGCAAAATATTAGGTTTCCAGGTTCTGTCCTCTTGGAGCTATAGCAGTCACGTATTGGTTTCAATGTGGTTTTATTGCTTGCTTAACTCACAAAAAGATGCGCACGCACGTGTATAAGTAATAATACCCAGGTGCACACCCTCAGAGTTCACTTTGTACTTGCGCAAAATTTCAGATTTCTAGGTTCTTTCTTCTTGGAGTTATGGCGGTCACACACATAGAGACCCACAGACACGGCCTTTTATTATTATAGAATAGCGAAAGTACCCGGCTTCGCTCGGGTTATTACTTATCAGGTTGATTTATTTTCTCAAGTGGAAGGAAAAAACAAATTAATTTTTGTAGACTTCAAAGACACATTTTAGAAAACTAAAAAATTATCAAATTACTATACGATTACACACGAAACCACTGTAATTTACCTGGATTTCTAAGTAAGCTGTTTGTGGGTTAAAAATATAATTTCTGTTCAGAGCAACGACTTACTCAAAATTTTTCAAAATTTCCAGTCATATAAGTTTCCCTTCAGTCCGTGTTTGTTTGTAATTGAGCACAAAGCTACACATATGGCTATCTGTGCTCTGCCCACCACGGGTATCGAAACCCGGATTCTAACGTTGTAAGTCCGCAGACACACCACTGTGCCACTGGGGGAGGGGCTTCAAACCAATTACAAGCGACTGCCAGATTTTCGTAGGTTGGAATGTGGTCTTTCTGTTGGCTATAAACAGGTACTTAAGAGAAATAAGCGTCAGTATACCAGAGGTTTCAAAAGAATGTTGTAGTGGGCTGGGCTACCCTCGTAGGTTTGCAAAATATATTAATATCTCAGCAGATCAAAAAGATGGGAGGTTCTTATTTTGTATCCTAGTTTGTAAATGTCTGAATTTCTAATTCGTTAAACACCATAGACGCTGTATGGCAGGCATAATAAAATATAAACTGAGAGGTAAAACAAGAATGTATGCCATATGACACACAAAAGAGGATTTTTGGAAATTTTTAAATGTTTTCTTTCCAATTAAGGAATTAGAATATATATAATATTAAAGTTTGAATCATGAACTACGTTGTGATGCAGGTTTTACTGACATACAATGATAATAAAGCTCTTTAATTAAATTTGGAAAATAACTCTCTGAAATGTTGTGACATGCACCTTTTGACCTCCAGGTGAGAGAGAGATATTTCAAATCACCAGTCTCCTTTAAGGCGTTCTATGTACTAATATTTTCTATACTATTTCTATATTACTAAAACTTCATGGTTATTTCGTATATTAGGCTCAATTAAATTATTATTTTATGCTATAGAAAACGTACCACTTAGTAATGAAAATGATATCAATATGAAATTATAAGCCATTCTACAGTTTTTTTGATAAACAAAATGTTTGTGTTAATAACAAAACAAAACTGCTGTAACTCGGTATACTTTATACCAATTTTTCTACCAGTGCAATCCAGATGGAAACAAAGACCACCCTACGAAGTTTTAACTCATAAGTCTTTTTGTTACTGATTTCTTAACATTGGATCTCTGAGTCAAGCAGAAAAAATTATATGACGAAACACTCATAACCACAGCTAAGTTTGTGGTAAAATCTTGCTCACATTAGTTCTGCCAAAATGGTTTTATCTTACTCATCTTGCCATTTTTAACCCCCCCCCAAAAAAAAACATGAATTCAATATAAGGTCCATTCTGGTATGATTTCAGCAAGTTTGGCCTTTTCCGGAATTAATTGGTCAGAACTGATCTACAACAGCTGCTGTACTTGATTTAGAAACTCAGTGATAAATAATGAACATGACTTGGAGTTAACTGTGAATACTTATGATAAAGTTGTGACGATCGATTATGCCATACAAGTGGACAAAACACCAACCTCTCTATGAATACCTATGATCGAATCGCGACCACTACCACTACAGAAACAGTATTTCTCAAGACAGCAGCAGATTAGTAGCTAATAAATAATTACACTTAGGTGATTGTATAGGCTACTTATTAATCATGATTGTAAGCTGTACGATCTTACGAAGAGCGCTAGCTCAAAACGCCATCTTCTTAAAATAAAAACAACTTGGCGATTGTTTAACCTATTGTTACGTCTCCGTTTGTTAATTAATTTTCCGTAACTTCGTTCCGACGAAACTTT
>NW_013668765.1:92622-102048 GCF_000517525.1 Limulus polyphemus
ATTTTCCTTCTCTATATTCAATACTATAATTATACTTCTCTATTTTTCCAATCCAACGTGCTAATTGTCCCTCAGGGTTCTTTAATGATCTTAATCAGAGTAATGCAGCATGGTCTGTCCTAATGGTAAACCTTGCACCATAGAGGTAAGGATGGA
Source organism: Limulus polyphemus (assembly GCF_000517525.1). Classification (NCBI taxonomy): domain Eukaryota; kingdom Metazoa; phylum Arthropoda; class Merostomata; order Xiphosura; family Limulidae; genus Limulus; species Limulus polyphemus. The sequence continues at coordinate 92,779 of NW_013668765.1, forward strand.
AATATGTCAGACTCTTTACTATAGCAAGGAGTTTAATCTGTGTTACACAGTAGTTCCACTCTGGTCTACTCAGGACCCTACTGAAGTAGGCCACCACATGTTCGTTTTCACCCCACTTCTGACACTCATTTGTTGCATATCTGCTTGTTTGATAATTTCCGATAGATATTCTTTCCGAGGAACTTCAGTGATACAAGTCTTTTCTTGATTAAACCAGTTTATCTTTCTCGAATTTCCACAGTCACTTTAAACTTTACAACTTTTATAACACACGCTATAAAACACAGTGATTCACACACTTTACTTACGGTGCCTACTGTTCGCCTGACTCAATTATTTATCTCTTTAAATCTCGCTGGTTTTTCTCGACAGGCTTATATACTAAAAAGAGGGCGTCTCGAATGCACTCGGGCCTTGATGATCATTCGAGAAATTTCAGCGCGAATGCTCCCAGAGTCACGTGACTTCCGCTGTTGTAACACTATGTATAATTTAATTCGGAAAACGGGATGTCGTTAACAAATGATATGTGTAGGAGAAGCGAAAGGACGGATCCTTGCGGCACTCCTGTCCTGATACTGAATGATTTGGATAGCGTGTCGTTTACTTTATCTTCAGCTGATCTATCGGTTAAAAAGTTTGATATCCACTTGATTACTGTTTCATCAATATTTAATTTTTTAATTCATATTTTATGGCACTGCTTCATGTTTTAAGGCCAAGTGTGTAATATATGTGTTAAAATACTAAAAGAATAGTTATTAATCAACATTTATCCACCATTTAAACTTTTTAAACACTACCTCTATAACATTAGTAATAGCAAGCCTATTTGTAGTCTTAATTTAAACATTAGGCCTAATACATGAACGTAACGTAAGGCTTAGCTGAAACACTACTTTGTAAATTTTATTTTGCTTTTGTCTACAACTCAATGTCATACAACTTCTGAATTAAATCATTTTGCTGTTACATCACCGTAGGTATACAAAAATAAAGAATAAAACAAACCTTTCTTCCAAATCAACATGAATATTGAGCACAATAGGATATATAAAGTTGTGGTGAAAAACTGGTCAAATTAAAATGACTATTAATAAAACAAGAAAACGACGTTTCGGGCAACAACCCTTCATCAGGTTACCAGTGACAATGAAACTGTTAATATAAAGATTACAATATATGTTACAGATTTCTCTTCCAATTTCACCAAAGGTAAAATTGAAAGGAGAAGGGCTTAAAACCCTCTAATGTTAATATAAGGGTTAAGTTGAAAGAACAAGTAACACGTGGGTCGAAAACATGTTCCTGAAGCTACAAATGAGCTAAGGGAAGTAACAATAAAAAATAATAAAAGTATAAAAAATTGTACAAATAAACTAAATAAAAAATAGAAATGTAGAACAAAAATACAGGCAACAATGTTAGAAAATGAATGAACACATGCATGGGATAATATTGTTCAAATGAATACAACAATAATTATACACCATAGTTGGCCGAAGAACAGTCAGTTGATAGTTTTGTTGCTAAGTGACGATGTATATTTGTAGAGCATTACCAAAAAAAGGAGTGTGAAAGCGTTCTCGACAGAGTGACAAAGAGAATAGGCCTTTTATAGTTAGTGATGAAGAACAACAACAAAATTTCATAACATTTATTGTTCTCAATATAAATTGGACTACTGTTTTGTGACATATATACATTAAAAAAGAATAATAATAGAGAAGATACACAGAACAAAACCTTTCTTTTATACAAATGTAAGTTAAGTTTTTTTATTGAAAGAAATTCACTCCTTCTAACCCCTCTGGTAAAAAAGGAAGTGTATCGCCACATCGTTTACCGTATCCCATCTCTTTCATCAACTTCGTGGGAGCGTTTCTCAAATAAATGGGTACAGGAGGCAAAGGTCCTTGATGTTCACGGACACATTCCTCAGCTTTGCAGTAAGCACTGTACACCTCCCTGGATTTTGCTGCTCTAGACATGTAAGCTGTACAGTGGGCTAACATGATCTTTACCAAAAAAAAAAGAAAGAAAGAAGGAAAAAAGAAGAAAACTTTTATCTACACTGTTGTAATCAACCAACTGTATAGCGAAAAGTAATAAGATCAGAACTATTAGTTATTCAGAATGAAGTTTTGTTTTATTGTACATTATTAGTTTAATATGTGATTCTAGGCTGTAGATGGAAAATGTATATTCCTGAATGTTCAAAAGTTTCATGTTTGTTACCGTTTCACATGTGTGAAGTGTTCAGTGTTGTTGCCATCGTACTATTTTTGGTAATTAAACTTCAATTCCTATCTAATAAAACTGTTACTATGGCAATTACTTTTAATCACATAGTGAGACTGAATGTCAGTTTCATTATTCGCCCTCAACTGAATATGTGGAGCGAGTTCAATGGCATATTGTGAACTTGAACCTTGAATATTCTGACCCAAACCATCAGAGGATCGTGGATTGTTGAATGATTAGAAAAAGTGTAAAACTTATTCACTTACTGAGTGCCTGTTGCAACAATAATGTATACACCTTTTCAGGCGTTTCTATTGCTCACATTTCAAAATTGTTTTACACGTTCACAACCTCTCAGGTCGCATACAACAACCAAAAGCTGTTGGTGCCTTAGATATTTACCTGTAACCAATCAAGGAAAACAAATAATCTAACTCATTTCATTTATTATGCAAACATGTACTTAACCAAAGTAAAAATCTAGTATTTTGGATATTCTTCAACCAATCTAAGTTTAAAGTTAAACAATGTTAAAAAAATTAGAATAATGTCAATTAATTTTGTCAAAACTTTTGATAATGATAACTTTTTTACTAGGAAATAAATACGAATAAACTACATTCAGATGATTTACTACTGTTATGTTAAACATTACTATTTAACTTCTCCACGCTAGTCAATTTAAAGTTTTTACAATAATGGTATGATACACGTTCATTTTTCAAAAGTTAGCTGTGTAATACTGTAATCAGATTTTCAGTATCTTTTATATGAAAACGTATTATGTGTTATGATTGTCTCTTAATCTATTTTTGCTGTTTAATTCAGCTGAAAGTTACACATTTATAAATTAAAAATATTTTAGCATGTTATTAGTTTCCGTTAACTTTAGGGCGCTATTATACGTTTTTACACCGAAATCTACAAGTCCACTTGTCTTAGACCTTACATAAGTTAACTCTTTATTATTAAGTACTGCTCATATTCGATAGAGATACATTAACACAACCTCTCAGGTCGAATACAACAACCAAACGCCGTTAAAGCCATTGGTGCCTTAGATATTGTTACGACAGCGTAAGTTACGCGACGCTGAGAGCATACGTGCTGGAGTTTCTAGAAGGATCATGACTTATCGAGGAACTCCGCGAATATCCGAGTGTTTGCCAGGCGCCCTCTTTTTTAATATGTAAGCCCGGCAAATAAAGCCAGCGATAGATAGATATGCAGATAGATTGAAGAGATAGATAATTGAGTCAAGCGAACAGTAGGCACCGTAAGTAAAGAGAGTGAATCACTGATTTATAGCATGTTATAAATGTTGTTAAGTTTAAAGCGACTGTGGAATGTCTGTGTACTAAAATGTTGTATCAAGATATTCTAGTTTTACTTAAGAAAGGACTTGTATCGCTGAAGTTCCTCGGAAAGAATTTATACCGGAAATTAACAAACGAGCTGATACGCAACAATATTTACCTATAACTATGCAGTTGCTCATATGCTTTGTAACCATTCAAGGAAAACAAATAATCATAACTCATTTTATTTATTATTTATTTATTTATTAGAGTTTCTTTGCTTTAGTTTAGTTAGAGCTAAACTTTACTGTATTTAATAGCATCAATAAATAAACTTATAATGTTATTCTCCGACCCAACTTTAGGCCTTTTTAAAAGCTCTGATAGGCTTTTAAAATGTTATTATAAATCCGCCTTTTATTTACAAAAGCGCGCGCAAGCGCATTTTCAGGGTATACAAATTACAAAAACTGAATATTACTGTAAAAGATTAATCAATGTCTACTATATTGTTGTCAAAGTTAAAATAACGTTAGTATATTCCGTGATATAAAAGTTTTATTATAGCTTTACCTTACAAAGTTTGAAACCCAATAGGGAATGATTAATAAGAAAATCTAGTCTTATAGATAACATTAGTTTTATTTTGGTGACAACATTGTTTAAATCCTTAAGTGGGAAATAAGTCAAACAAAAGGCTAATTTGTTTATTTTTTACTAAACTCTCATGGCTTTTAAGTATGTGCATCCGGGGTCTTTCTTTTCTTTTTTCTTAAAAGGATGCTCGGAGCAGTGGAACGTTTTTCACGTTGTGTTACGTGAAAAAAACCCCAACAACAATTGATAATTTAAACTAATAGATCTTGTAAGAGTTATATTTTATAAATGCAGTGCTGTTATTTTTCTTGCGTTTTATTAAAATTTGCTGCTTAAATAAAACAGATTTCTACGTCAACGTGGACCACTGAATATATTGTATATATGAACCACAAAAACACTTCATCACATCATTTTTTTAAAGTAAATCCTCTACCTAAATAGCATGGTATGTAACATATAAATTACATGTACTGTCTAAAGAATAAATAAAGGTGTAAGGAAACAGGCAAGCACATTTTAAAGAAAAATAAGTAGATTTTTCTAGCATTTTATACTTTGTACAAGATTTTTTTCAAAGTTGCACACCCCTGTGTAAACCTTCATTGTTTAAAATATATAACAGTACAGACAAGTTAAAAATACTTTTACCTATTAAATATACCAAACATAAGTAAGCAGCCAAAAATAATCACTGCAAACATTACATACATGCATATACACAATAGGTTGATCTGCATTACTGGCACTTCTATATTCCAAAGAGTTGCATGTCGGTACTTCACATCATAGTCAGAAATATGCATCTAAGTGCACTGCCACTATTTCTATGCCCCTTTCATCCCACTTTTATGAGCAACAGTTATTTTCTTTTTGGCATTTCAAGCGCTGAGTATACATATCATGCACTGTTACAGGAGAAGCTCATCCAATGAGTGAGGTGGTTTGGTACTTCAGGACAATATTGTGCCATATGATTACAAGCAAATGTTTATTCTTTTTTTTACTAAATCTCTTATGTTTACGTAAACTAGAAATCCCAGATAACTTGGCAGTGCATTATTTTAAATTGTTGACTTAAAATTTTCATTAAATCTGTACCAGTTTTTGCTAATTTTTTGCATATAAAGAAAATGGTTGAATTGATCACTATTACATAATTCAATAATATGAAGTCTTTCTTAGTTTTGTTTTAAAATTTTATCAGTTTTCACATTTTTAATGTTTTCATACATTGTAAATTGTTAATGTCTTTCAATAGTTGTAAAACTCCTGCATGGAACACAACAAAAAATGGCTGAAGCTGCCATGTTATGACATAACCCTGACCAACTTTGTTCTTCAGTGGGGTTAATAAGATCATTAACCCAAATTACTCTGCTCACGAGCTTAGTGACCATGATTTTAACACTCTAGCTGATGGTTGAATATTTGTCCATGTGGGTTAGCAAGTTACAACTCAAGCTCTCACACTGGGATCAACCTTGTTTGAGATTTACTCTCATATCAAGACCATATTTTTTGGAGATATGTTCTTATAGTCAGACATATTTTGCTTGATATTTACTCTCATACAAATTAATATTAACTTCTGACTAAAGGGAACTATCAGTTTAGAACAAAACTAAAAATCAAGCATGTAATAAGTATAGCTAGTTAAATATACTTTTATAGCGTTCTTACTTATTAAGACTAGAATGCATTGTTTCATCAATTGGGTACCCTCGCTGCTAATGATATTTTTGGCTGTAAATTCAGTAATGTCTATGGATGTCCAGCTAACTAAGGAGATTTAGGTAGGTCCTAAATCCATATACTAAGATAAAATTACACAATAATCCCTATAATAAAAGAATAATAGCAAAACAATAAAATTAGATTAATTAAACATTTTAATCAATACTGTTAAAGAAATAATAGAGTATACCTCACAGAACACATACTAGTTGTTAGCTTCAGAACCTTGCGATGCAGCATCTATTCTGTTTGGAGAATCTGTTTAGGTTGAGACAATTTATCTGCTACCACATTCATCACCTGTAGAACATGGCAAGCTTGTAGGATGATATGATAGGAGTGATCCTGAGAAAGGAGGTCCAAAATTCGAAAATAAGGAGCCCTGGACCACATGCCTCCTCAATGAGAAACATAAGAAACCACCATGAAATTGTCAGAGTGAAGCCTGACAAATGTCCTCTTAATAAGCTCAGACTACGAGGCATTTCCTTTTGAAGAGCTAGAAGAACTAAAACATTATGTAGGAAAGTCTCGTTTTCTGTGCATAGACCCTGGAATTCCTGACTGTTGGTATGCGTACCCCATCCCTTAAGCAAGGCATTTGTGAAGAGATGGAACTCTGGATGAGGTGGCAGCAGAGGCACCCATATCGTAAACTAAAACATTATGTAGGAAAGTCTCGTTTTCTGTGCATAGACCCTGGAATTCCTGACTGTTGGTATGCGTATCCCATCCCTTAAGCAAGGCATTTGTGAAGAGATGGAACTCTGGATGAGGTGGCAGCAGAGGCACCCATATCGTAGTAGTGTCCTGACTTCACAACCCCTCGAGTTCAAAGAATGATCCTGCCTAAGGAAACTGGGGAATCAGTGAATCAATGTTTATGTTCCCTTAGTCACATAAAGACCATTAAAAGGATCTCTTGTGCTCTCATCCCAAAGGTATGAAGGATTCGAATGATACCCACATTCTCAGAAGAGAATGAACCGTCTGTGCAGTGGGAGAAGGAGAGATGAGTAAGAGTTAGGCTTCCTGTTCCATAACATGGAGCCAGATGGGAGTCGGCTGAGCCCAACTGAGAGACATGATGAAAAAAAATACTCAGACTGATGACGTATTGAACTGGAGAAAGAATAGATGTCTCAGCTCTGAGAATGAAGTCTGCCTTTGTTGTTTCTGAAAGTAGAATTGGGTGTGATGTTCTGACATTTGACGAGATGGTGCCAGCAGTAACCAGTCATCTATGGAATAGTGTGTGCACAGTGCAAAGGATTGGAGGTGCCAAGAAAAAACTCGTATGATACAGCAGAACATGTGAAGCCAAGGTGAGTCTGAAGGTAAAACCCCAAATTGCAGTATTCAACCATTGTGCACAAAAAATGCCGATAGTGATGAGATGCCACCACTATGGTAATGTTCAGATAGGAGCTAACTACAACAAATTTGAATATCCACAATCCCAGTAAAAAATGTCAACTCAGATTGAGAAATTAGTAACTTGTGAACCTTTGAGAATCTAGGTATTGATATAGACAAGAGAAATCAATGACTGGACACCAACCTCCTGTCTTCTTAGACCCAACAACCAATAGGAATGAAACCCTGGAAGGAGTAGCATGAATTTCTCACTACCCCCAGAGCAACCAAACTATGACAGCCATAGAACTAAGTTCCAAATCCCGAGGATCTGCAGGAAATGGAAACCCTGCAGGTTGGGTGGATAATAGTGGGAAAGATGTAAACTGAATGACTACTCCTGACACAAAGACCTGTAGTGCTCCTGGATCCATGGTTAAGGTTAGCACATCCAGAAATTCTCAGAGCCGAGCCCCCACAGACTCTGAAGACATACAATAATCACCGACGTCACTGGCAGCAATCTGACCGAGTAGCAGAATCCTTGGATGTAGACAGAATCTATTCTTGGTACCAATGTACAAAGGGGCTGATGTTGGAACCCTTGAATAGGGGCAGAACTACGACCCTTTGTAGGAGCTGATGAAATTTGAGACGCCAGTGACAACAGGGATGATTGTAGAAGCCAACAATCAAAACAATGTTCAAGCTAACAACGGTTCCAGCTTGTCATCAATGAGGTTAGTGATCCTGAGAGTCTTCCAACAAAGTATAGTATAAGAAAAAAAACGTTGGATTTTAGAGTTCTAAGTCTGTAGACTTCCCCTGTCCCACCAAGGGACATTAATCTATTCAGGTTAACTACAACCTCCGGCTTAGAACCCCTAAATTTGAGAAGCAGATGTATTACTTGAGAGTTGGAATATGCTTCCATGAAGTTCCGACAACCGTGTTGAATAAGGTATAAGTGTCCCATGTGAACCAATGTGCATGCTAACTTTAGTTCCAGCTCATCATCATCAATGAAGTTGGTGATGCTGAGAGTCTTCCAACAAAGCATAGTATAAGGAAAACAAAATGTTGGATTTTAGAGTTGTAAGTCCGTAAACTTTCCTTGTCCCACAAGGGTACATTGATCTCTTCATGTTAACTAAATACTCCACCTTAGAATCCAGGAGCAGATGTATTATTTGAGAGTCAGAATATGCTTCCAAGAAGTTCCAACAACTGTCGGATAAGGCATAACTATCCCTTCATGTAACTAAGAAGTAACCTTCCTGCATGAGCCACAATGTCCTTGGATAGAGTGAAAACTAAATATTCGTTCCCAAACCTTTCAGCCATCAAGTAAGGTGCAGGCTCAAAAGTAACTGGGGAAACACCCAAAATATCCTACCCTCAATGAATTAACTGAAGGAAATAAATCAAAGGCAGCATATCCCAAAGTGGCCTCATTTTTTTTGGAACAACATTTAGTCAGATAAGTTTGTTTTGTTAGAGCAAAGCAACGTTGGGCTATCTGCTGTGTCCACTATAGGGAATCAAACCCTGGATTCCAGCATTGCAAGTCTGTAAATTCACCACTGCTCCAAAGGGAGACTGAAAAGCCAACAGACTAAAAGAAGGTGCAGAAAAAGGCAAATCTAAATTATCTCTAGAATGTCAAAGATCACCCTCATTTGCAGCCTCAGACCCCCCAGGGGAACACCACGGAACCGAATATATGCCTCCACCTCACTACAAATAAGATCACTAATTGTCTAAACCAAGAATGACCCCCACACACACACACTTGTTGTGCGATGCTAGATATCTGTGGTGTGATACAAGAGACCTGAACTGCCTCCCTGCTGGAAATAATAATCTGGAAATTCATACTGTATTCATACTATATATATATATATATATATGTCCTCAAGAAATTAATGTTGCATTTTAGAACACTTTCATTAACCCGACCCCCCAAAAATGTACATCACGTATAATAGTTAAACGAAATGCCTAAACGTCACATTAGTATAGCCTATATTATGTATAG
>NW_013668765.1:102845-106928 GCF_000517525.1 Limulus polyphemus
GGAAAAGCATCATCAATAAGAATGGAGACTATTTCATTTAACAAATGTTTTGTTTTGATACACGAGTTGTTCGGGTTTTTTCATCTAAGAAAATGTGACATTAATCTCTTGACGACCTAATATATATATAGACACACACACATATTCATAAAAAGAACTGCTTCTCCAGCCGTATGGGTAAACAAGATATTTTACTTATTATGAGAAAGCATCAAAATGAGTCATACTTTCAATTAAAATAAACTGTAGTTTCCAAAGTTACAAATTAGGGTGTGTATTCTCACAAGTTTGCTCTCAAATTTGTCCAAATACAAGTAATGGATTTAAGTGAAGGATTCAACTCACATGCAACTGCAGAAATACCAAATATAATTAATATTCCATTACCAGGTAAAATGTTAAATGTTTCTGAGAAATTTTTATAATGGCCATAGATGTAGATGAAGTATGTAAGCTATAATTGTCTCACAGACAATTATTTTTTAGTGCTAACAGATTCTTTAAAACAAAAATAAATCCTTTCTTGACAGATGTCTTAAGTACAAATACTTTTTTATAGATACAGATACAGTTATAAGTATTTTATACAAATCTGTTTTCTAATAACCTATATTATCTTCACTGTTAATGTGGTTTAGTGCAAGATAAAAAAAAGGTGAAAGCCTTTACAGAAGTAGAAAATGTATAATAATAAGAAAATAAAATCAAAAACTGTATTCCTATGGTATATGCCCAATGCAATTAATAATATACAAAATTAAGATTGAAAGTATTGATCTATTACACATACACCTTGAGCTGTAATTCACCTAGCAAACATAGTAAGAGAATATGATAATAAGCCCAAAATTACTGATTGTTTGCAAGTATTTACCAATGAAATTACTATATCATCAACACTTTAAAAACATTTTCTGATTTAAAATATTATATAACTTGACAATTATTATCTATAAAAGAAGTATAATGATGTAAAACTTCATAACATCCACATGGGAAGAAAAACAAACAAACTTGATTTATTGAGTGGCAGTTACAAGTTTCACAAAACATACATTTTAAACATACTTTTTTACACAAATTGATTTCAAAATTGACCAAAAACTGTTTATGAGAAAATTTAACAAATACTTTGTTTAAGGTTGTTACATCTTTCCCTTATTTGGCCATTTGTTTGTGTATATCCTTGTATCCCCCTCACTGAAAAATTACTAAATAATATGATTTCCCTGTATTATCTATTGAAATTGAAACAGAAATAGTGAAGTAAATTGTGTTACTGTTTTTTGTTGGGATTTAAATCTATCTATACAGGATATAAACAATTACTTCAATAAAAATAAATTAGAAATATGAAATGATTGCAGAAAGTCCCTAAAGTACTTATAAAAAAAAAACCTACTAGCTAAACATAGTGTCACTTCAGTGTTGGAAAATAAATAAATGCCATCTTTTAACTATTATTAACTTTCACATTTGGCATATTCTTAAAATTTTCTATCGTCTTCTTAAGGTTTCTCATTCATATATTTTGTCTCTATGACAGTCAGTACAAATTATGATTGCCATAAAGATGACAGTGTGTTTAAAACCTTAAACATTAAAAAATATTTTTTTTTAAGTCTTGTTAGTTTGATATCATTAAAATATTTTAGGAAACAAGTAAAAAGCTTTACATATTTAAAAGCTACCAATAACACACAAAACAATGAAATTGAACACTAGCTAGAGCTGGGCAATTAGTAGAATTTGATAATCAATTAATCGTTAAATTCATTAAGTAGCTGCAATCAACTGAAATAGTTGGATTAATCTAAAATAGTAATAACCGGAAACTCTAAATTTGATTAATTGATTGCTTTTGTGTGTTGTGACACTATGTGATTAAGCTGACAAATATAATAATAAGAAATCCAAATGGTAATATTTTGATTACTTGGATAGTTGGAATAAAAATAATAAGGAACATTAACTTTGATTAGTTGATTATTTTGCTAATATTAACATATTTATTCATAATTTGATTAACTGAGTTAATGACCCAGCTCTAAAACTAGTAATTTCTATCTCATCAAATCTAAAAAAAAATAAAGGTTGTTAAAAACAACCAACTTACCCTACTTTCAGGCATCCCAACAAATTGACAACTATGAAAGATTGAAACTGCTAAGTTGAGAGCATTTGAATCAGCTATACCTGAAGATATCAAACAGTGAAAATGAAAAGTATAAAGCCTGGTGAGATTGCAAAATAACTGCAAAAAATACAAATATTCATTTAGACAAAAGTTATTACTTTCCTACACTGAAAATGTATTTCTGATAGGTACTTACCTCCTCTCACGTAAATAGCTATTCTCATTTAGTGCTGCCCTCTACATGAAAAAAGTTTTTACCCATGCCACAAGCCTTCCATCTCCCCTCCATTGGAATTGACTAATTCCAATGTGTCACTCATGCAAATCATCTTGTGTCAACCCTCCACCAACTTCCATGTGGGGTAGGATGAGGGATCCCAATAATGGGGTGAACTGCAATTTTGATGGCTCACTCACATTTGTTTATGTTTCATATTGGAGGATATCACATCATCTACTCCAGCAGAACACCATCACCCTACTCTCAACTGAATGCCTTCATAATCATTTCTATCTTTCGTTTGTATTTCAATAACACATTCAGGAGGATGCCTCCATAGTACACCACCCCAGGGGATTGGAACTAAAAAGTGGGAAGGACTCCCAAACGCCACTAAAAGAAAAGGAGGAAAAAATGCAGTGGAGTGTCCAGAGGAACATCAACACTTGAGACAGAAAATATTGTACCTCCTATGACAGATGCAGGCTGGTGGCAGGATCCCAAGACATGTGAAAGGAAAAGGGTATCAGGAACAAAGGAGGTGGGGAAAGAAATAAAAGGACAAGTCCCTCTGTTAAACCTGAAAAAACCTATGGAGCTGTAGTGGAAGATCGCCAAAAGGTAACGATATATACAGTCAAACTCCCACTGGACTGGAACCCTATGGTTAGTTTCTGGTACAGATACATGATCAAAAACATATCACCAAAGAAAAAAAAAATATAGAAATCCTGAAAAGGAGGAGGCAGCAAACGTACCTGGGACAACGTTGCACTACGACCCAGAAAACCGATAACTACAATGAAACCACATTGTAAAGCGAAAGTCGAAGATGACAAATGAGACAGCATGGAGGTAATGAGAAATCATATAAAATATTGAATTGAATAAAATATAACATACCCGAGAAAACATTTCGAAAAATGCTGTATTAGGCCTAGCCAATTCTGCAGGAGGGGTAGGGAAAACACGGCAAAATCCGGTGGTGTAAAAAGGTCATAAAATCTTCATCAGCCTGAACAGGTTTGGCTTGTTTAGGAGGATTAGTGATTAACAGAGAAATCCAACAACGGGTGTCCCCCAACTGCAGCCTGTGAAAATAGTGCTATAAGTATAACACCTGAAGTGGGAACATGAACCTCAGAATTCATTGTAGAAATACTTAAATCAAACAAAAGTGTTTGATGTAAAATATGCAAGTTTGAGAAATTATAAATACTGGGAAATTAAATGAAATTAAAAAATTTCTTCAATATAAAGAAAAAAGTAATAATTAAGAAATCCAACTTCATAAATTAAACTATTAAAATCATGATTCACACGAAGAATACCAAAAGAAAAAACGTCTGAACACAAGCACTGCCAAATGAGAAGTGATAGTTCAGTACAATGGAATAGAGGGAGTCACATGCGTCATTAGAGTATGTTGCACTTCTATTGGTGGAGGGTTGATGCATAATGATTAGCTTGAGACAAATTGGAATCAGTCAATTCCAATGGAGGGGAGATGGAAGGCTGGTGGCATGCATTTAATTTTTTTTTGCTTATAGAGGGCAGCACTGAAAGAGAATAACTATTTACTTGAGCTGAGATAATGTACCATATTGGAAAATAAAAATTTCACACAAAACACATTAAGAAAATGTTTTCATTCCTATGATGGAACAAGGGTGTCCAGATACATGCAGATAAAGCTTACATGCATTCTTGTTGGATATGCAAGACT